>NC_051863.1:94295169-94564495 GCF_015732765.1 Culex quinquefasciatus | reverse complement strand
ATTCAAAATTTAAAACTAAAATTTAAAACAAAATTTAAAATTCAAAATTTAAAATTCAAAAATTAAAATTTAAAATCCTAAAATTTTTTTATAAAATTCTAAAATTCTTCTAAAATTTAAAATTCTAAAATTTAAAATTTAAAATTTAAAATTCTAAAATTCTAAAATTTAAAATTTAAAATTCTAAAATTTAAAATTTAAAATTTAAAATTTAAAATTTAAAATTTAAAATTCTAAAATTCTAAAATTCTAAAATTCTAAAATTCTAAAATTTAAAATTCTAAAATTCTAAAATTTAAAATTTAAAATTTAAAATTCTAAAATTTAAAATTCTAAAATTTAAAATTTAAAATTTAAAATTTAAAATTCTAAAATTCTAAAATTCTAAAATTCTAAAATTTAAAATTTAAAATTTAAAATTCTAAAATTTAAAATTTAAAATTTAAAATTCTAAAATTTAAAATTTAAAATTTAAAATTTAAAATTCTAAAATTTAAAATTCTAAAATTCTAAAATTTAAAATTTAAAATTCTAAAATTTAAAAAATTCTAAAATTCTAAAATTCTAAAATTCTAAAATTTAAAATTTAAAATTTAAAATTTAAAATTCTAAAATTTAAAATTCTAAAATTTAAATTCTAAAATTCTAAAATTCTAAAATTTAAAAAATTTAAAATTTAAAATTTAAAATTCTAAAATTTTAAAATTCAAATTTAAAATTCTAAAATTTAAAATTCTAAAATTCTAAAATTTAAAATTCTAAAATTTAAAATTTAAAATTTAAAATTTAAAATTCTAAAATTTAAAATTCTAAAATTTTCTAAAATTCTAAAATTCTAAAATTTAAAATTTAAAATTTAAAATTTAAAATTTAAAATTCTAAAATTCTAAAATTTAAAATTCTAAAATTTAAAATTTAAAATTTAAAATTTAAAAAAAATTTAAAATTTAAAATTCTAAAATTTAAAATTCTAAAATTTTTAAAATTTAAAATTTAAAATTCTAAAATTTAAAATTTAAAATTTAAAATTTAAAATTTAAAATTTAAAATTCTAAAATTCTAAAATTCTAAAATTTAAAATTTAAAATTTAAAATTTAAAATTCTAAAATTCTAAAATTCTAAAATTTAAAATTTAAAATTTAAAATTCTAAAATTTAAAATTTAAAATTTAAAATTTAAAATTTAAAATTTAAAATTTAAAATTCTAAAATTTAAAATTTAAAATTCTAAAATTCTAAAATTTAAAATTTAAAATTCTAAAATTTAAAATTTAAAATTCTAAAATTCTAAAATTCTAAAATTCTAAAATTTAAAATTTAAAATTTAAAATTTAAAATTCTAAAATTCTAAAATTTAAAATTTAAAATTCTAAAATTCTAAAATTTAAAATTTAAAATTTAAAATTCTAAAATTTAAAATTCTAAAATTCTAAAATTCTAAAATTTAAAATTTAAAATTTAAAATTCTAAAATTCTAAAATTCTAAAATTTAAAATTCTAAAATTCTAAAATTCTAAAATTTAAAATTCTAAAATTTAAAATTCTAAAATTCTAAAATTTAAAATTCTAAAATTCTAAAATTCTAAAATTCTAAAATTCTAAAATTCTAAAATTTAAAATTCTAAAATTCTAAAATTTAAAATTTAAAATTCTAAAATTCTAAATTTAAAATTTAAAATTCTAAAATTTAAAATTTAAAATTTAAAATTCTAAAATTCTAAAATTTAAAATTTAAAATTCTAAAATTTAAAATTTAAAATTTAAAATTCTAAAATTCTAAAATTTAAAATTCTAAAATTTAAAATTTAAAATTTAAAATTTAAAATTTAAAATTTAAAATTCTAAAATTTAAAATTTAAAATTTAAAATTTAAAATTTAAAATTCTAAAATTCTAAAATTCTAAAATTTAAAATTTAAAATTCTAAAATTTAAAATTTAAAATTCTAAAATTCTAAAATTCTAAAATTCTAAAATTTAAAATTCTAAAATTCTAAAATTTAAAATTTAAAATTCTAAAATTTAAAATTTAAAATTCTAAAATTTAAAATTTAAAATTCTAAAATTTAAAATTCTAAAATTTAAAATTTAAAATTTAAAATTTAAAATTTAAAATTTAAAATTCTAAAATTCTAAAATTTAAAATTCTAAAATTTAAAATTTAAAATTCTAAAATTTAAAATTCTAAAATTCTAAAATTCTAAAATTCTAAAATTTAAAATTTAAAATTCTAAAATTCTAAAATTTAAAATTTAAAATTCTAAAATTTAAAATTCTAAAATTCTAAAATTTAAAATTCTAAAATTCTAAAATTCTAAAATTCTAAAATTCTAAAATTCTAAAATTTAAAATTTAAAATTTAAAATTCTAAAATTCTAAAATTTAAAATTTAAAATTTAAAATTCTAAAATTCTAAAATTTAAAATTTAAAATTTAAAATTCTAAAATTTAAAATTCTAAAATTCTAAAATTTAAAATTCTAAAATTCTAAAATTCTAAAATTCTAAAATTTAAAATTCTAAAATTTAAAAAATTCTAAAATTTAAAATTCTAAAATTCTAAAATTTAAAATTTAAAATTTAAAATTTAAAATTTAAAATTCTAAAATTCTAAAATTTAAAATTTAAAATTTAAAATTTAAAATTTAAAATTCTAAAATTCTAAAATTTAAAATTCTAAAATTTAAAATTTAAAATTCTAAAATTCTAAAATTCTAAAATTCTAAAATTTAAAATTTAAAATTTAAAATTTAAAATTTAAAATTCTAAAATTTAAAATTTAAAATTTAAAATTTAAAATTCTAAAATTCTAAAATTTAAAATTTAAAATTCTAAAATTTAAAATTCTAAAATTTAAAATTCTAAAATTTAAAATTTAAAATTCTAAAATTTAAAATTTAAAATTTAAAATTTAAAATTTAAAATTTAAAATTTAAAATTCTAAAATTTAAAATTTAAAATTTAAAATTTAAAATTTAAAATTCTAAAATTCTAAAATTTAAAATTCTAAAATTTAAAATTCTAAAATTTAAAATTTAAAATTTAAAATTTAAAATTCTAAAATTCTAAAATTTAAAATTTAAAATTCTAAAATTCTAAAATTTAAAATTTAAAATTAAAATTCTAAAATTCTAAAATTTAAAATTTAAAATTTAAAATTTAAAATTTAAAATTTAAAATTTAAAATTCTAAAATTTAAAATTTAAAATTCTAAAATTTAAAATTTAAAATTCTAAAATTTAAAATTCTAAAATTTAAAATTCTAAAATTTAAAATTTAAAATTCTAAAATTTAAAATTCTAAAAATTCTAAAATTTAAAATTCTAAAATTTAAAATTCTAAAATTCTAAAATTTAAAATTTAAAATTTAAAATTCTAAAATTTAAAATTCTAAAATTTAAAATTTAAAATTCTAAAATTCTAAAATTTAAAATTTAAAATTTAAAATTCTAAAATTTAAAATTTAAAATTTAAAATTTAAAATTTAAAATTTAAAATTTAAAATTTAAAATTTTAAAATTCTAAAATTCTAAAATTCTAAAATTCTAAAATTTAAAATTTAAAATTTAAAATTCTAAAATTTAAAATTTAAAATTTAAAATTTAAAATTTAAAATTTAAAATTTAAAATTCTAAAATTCTAAAATTCTAAAATTCTAAAATTTAAAATTCTAAAATTTAAAATTTAAAATTTAAAATTTAAAATTTAAAATTCTAAAATTTAAAATTCTAAAATTTAAAATTTAAAATTTAAAATTTAAAATTTAAAATTCTAAAATTTAAAATTTAAAATTTAAAATTCTAAAATTTAAAATTCTAAAATTCTAAAATTTAAAATTCTAAAATTCTAAAATTTAAAATTTAAAATTTAAAATTTAAAATTTAAAATTTAAAATTTAAAATTTAAAATTCTAAAATTTAAAATTTAAAATTTAAAATTTAAAATTCTAAAATTTAAAATTCTAAAATTTAAAATTTAAAATTTAAAATTTAAAATTTAAAATTTAAAATTTAAAATTTAAAATTCTAAAATTCTAAAATTTAAAATTCTAAAATTCTAAAATTCTAAAATTTAAAATTCTAAAATTCTAAAATTCTAAAATTTAAAATTTAAAATTCTAAAATTTAAAATTCTAAAATTCTAAAATTTCTAAAATTTAAAATTCTAAAATTTAAAATTTAAAATTTAAAATTCTAAAATTTAAAATTTAAAATTTTAAAATTTAAAATTTAAAATTTAAAATTTAAAATTCTAAAATTTAAAATTTAAAATTTAAAATTCTAAAATTCTAAAATTTAAAATTCTAAAATTTAAAATTCTAAAATTTAAAATTCTAAAATTTAAAATTTAAAATTTAAAATTTAAAATTTAAAATTCTAAAATTTAAAATTTAAAATTTAAAATTTAAAATTTAAAATTTAAAATTCTAAAATTCTAAATTCTAAAATTCTAAAATTCTAAAATTTAAAATTCTAAAATTCTAAAATTCTAAAATTTAAAATTCTAAAATTTAAAAATTTAAAATTCTAAAATTTAAAATTTAAAATTTAAAATTCTAAAATTCTAAAATTTAAAATTCTAAAATTCTAAAATTTAAAATTTAAAATTCTAAAATTTAAAATTTCAAATTTAAAATTTAAAATTTAAAATTCTAAATTTAAATTCTAAATTCTAAAATTCTAAAATTTAAAATTTAAAATTCTAAAATTCTAAAATTCTAAAATTTAAAATTTAAAATTCTAAAATTTAAAATTTAAAATTTAAATTCTAAATTCTAAAATTCTAAAATTTAAAATTCTAAAATTTAAAATTCTAAAATTCTAAAATTCTAAAATTCTAAAATTCTAAAATTCTAAAATTCTAAAATTTTAAATTTTAGAATTCTAGAATTTTTAGACTTTTGAAAATTTCTAATTTTATAATTAATAGAATTTTTCGAATTTTCAAAATATAAAACTATAAAAAAAATGATTGTAATTTTAGTTTAGAATTTTTAGAATTTTAAACTCATAATTTTTAGAATTTTTGAATTCTAAACTCTAATTCTAAATATGACGAACGACATTTAGATTTTTTTTTATTTCAAGAATTTTGGGAATATAAGAATTTTAATAATGTTAAAATTTAACATTTTTAGTATTTTAGAAATAAAGAATTTCAGTATTGGAGGTTTTTTCAATTTCCAAATTTGAATATTTTAGAATTTCAGATTTTTTAGTGAAATGTTTTGAGAACTTTAAGACCTTGAAAATTTTATGATTTATGAAATTCTATAATTTAAGAATATTCACAATTTACAATATTATATGAATTTTAAGACATTTTTAGTATTCCAATGCTTGCATCCTATAATTTGAAATACTAGAGTATGAAAATTAAGAATGAAAAACTTTAGAATTTTACATTTAGTGTTTAAGATTTTTTAAATTCTGGTAATTTAGATTTTTCTTTAGTTTAGAATTATTCGGTAAAAACGTGGATTAGATAACAATTTTCATGTTTTGAGGTTTTGAATTTAATACAATACAAACACACACTTCGTTTCTAAAACATGACTCACCAGTTTCATCAGGTATGTGGCGCAAACTCCCGCGGAAAGTAAAACACCAAACACCAACCGAGCAATTCCAGCCCAAAACAGGAATTTTTTAGGTACTTTTTTCTCGACCCTCTCGGATTTCAATGAAACTTTGTAGACATGTTATCCTACGCTTATATAAGCCATTTTTGTGTATATGGAGCCAGTTACACTCGATAGTGACATTTGAGAAGGGCGTAAGTGTTTTGAATATTTTTGTATTTCGTAATTTAAATATTGCTGTAGCTCGAAGTCGTTGCATCGTATCAAAAGTAGTCAAAGACAAACTTGTAGGAAATTTGACGGGCTTCCGAAAAATACACTGAAAGAAAAACAACCACTTTTATGAGATTTTTGATTTTAAGTTTAAAAGTCAAATTTGAGGTGAGCCCACGATTTTTTTCGTTCAAAATTTTGTGAAGATATTACAAAAAGACTCACGAAAAATGCAGGATGGAGCAACTCACCTAAAAAATACAAAATCATTTACTGAAACTTTTTTTGAAAAGTGCTCTAAATGTCAAAATTATCAAATCCGAGTATGGGAATCGATTCTCCAGACAATTTTACAAAGTCTCCATATTGACCATTGTCCTAAGTCCAATCCTTGTGAAGTTACAGCGGTTTTAAAAATAAAAATGTTGAAAAAATAGGTTTTTTGATGGTTTTTGTCAATTTCTATATGACCGACTTGATTTTTCAGTCTCGAAAATATTTTTACCGGAAAGCTCGTCAAATTTCCCATAAGTTTGTTTTGACCACATTTCAATTGGATGTATGGGCTTACAGATATAAGCTAATTTACTATCCAGGTTACTATACTACACTGAAAAAATATTATGTTTTCAGTTATGAGCTATGTAATTAGCTTATATCTGTAAGCCCATACATCCAATTGAAATGTGGTCAAAGACAAACTTATGGGAAATTTGACGAGCTTTCCGGTAAAAATATTTTCGAGACTGAAAAATAAAGTCGGTCATATAGAAATTGCCAAAAACCATCAAAAAACCTATTTTTTCAACATTTTTATTTTTAAAACCGCTGTAACTTCACAAGGATTGGACTTAGGACAATGGTCAATATGGAGACTTTTATGTAAAATTGTCTGGAGAATCGATTCGTACTCGGATTTTGAAAATTTTGACGTTTAGAGCACTTTTCAAAAAAACAGTTTCAGTAAATGATTTTTGTATTTTTTTAGGTGTGTTGCTCCATCCTGCATTTTTCGTGAGTCTTTTTGTAACATCTTAGGCTATCTTCACAAAAATTTTGAACGAAAAAAAATCGTGGGCTCACCCTCAAATTTGACTTTTAAACTTAAAATCAAAAATCTCATAAAAGTGGATTGTTTTTTTCTTTCAGTGTATTTTTTTCGGAAAGCCCGTCAAATTTCCTACAAGTTTGTCTTTGACTACTTTTTGATACGATGCAACGGCTTCGAGCTACAGCAATATTTAAATTACGAAATACAAAAATATTTAAAACACTTACGCCCTTCTCAAATGTCACTATCGAGTGTAACTGGCTCCATATACACAAAAATGGCTTATATAAGCGTAGGATAACATGTCTACAAAGTTTTATTGAAATCGGAGAGGGTCGGTACAACCGATTCCCTATTTGACATGGAATTGCTCAACCGCTACCTCGATCGCAAACCTGTTCCTTCCCGTCCCGTCTTCCGGAATGACCCGCCAAATTTCCCGTCCTCCTTCACCGCCTCGAAGACCGAAATCTGGAATAGAAGACACCAAGGAAGACACTTTGATTCGGTCACTCGCGCACCCCGCCGGCCGGATCATTTCGGCAGCAAAAATATCACAATCTAGAACTAAACTTACCTATTATCCGTCGAAAATCGTCAAAAATCTTCTCAGCTCCTAAACCAAATATCAAAAGTAACGACAGCTGGTTCGATTCGGTTGCAATCAAGTCCGAACAAGATCAACTGAAGAGAACTGTCAAACTGTTTGCGTCGACGATAATCGACGTCGAATTGAAGGAAAATCGATCGAAAAAACTATGTCGAGCATGTCAAGTGTTTGTCGTCCGTTTGTCGTCCTTTCGACCAATCGATATCGAAACGGTAAAATCAAAACCGTGCGACAACTCGTACGACGTGCGACATTTTTCAAACAGGGAAGTTATACCGCGGTAAAACGTCAAAATACTACCTTACCGACAGTACTTGAAATAGAAAAAAAAGCTTTGCGCGCAGCTCTCTCTCTCTTGGGAGAGTGCTTTTCACGCTGGGATGACGGTTTTTGAAAGCTTGTTTGTGTTTTTTGCTGTGTTGTGCTTCATTCGAGATTCTAAACTGCGTGTTGATTTGATGTTCTGAGATGTTCCACCTAGATGCCCTGCGCCAACCGTCTCGTCCGTCCTGAAATATGTTTACACGTATGATTTTGTCGATAGAGTCTTCCTTCAGTTAGTAGCATGAAAAAGAATACACTAGACAGGTTGAAACAAAGTATTTATTAATCAATACACTTCAAACCTTCACAAAATATTCATCGACGAACGGGCCAGGCACGGAGCGCTGATTGCGCACCCGGTCCCGGGGTCTTGGTGCAGTTTTCGCCGGCGGCACGCAGCTTCATGTGCAGCGCGGTGATTCCGAGGGACTTGCACTTTCCGCCGACGTACAAAGCGGCCACATAGCAGCGTAGGGCGAGCCTCGTCACGATCAGCCTTGACCTTCATGCCACCGGTGCCCCGCCAGATAGTTGCTTGCCCAAAAGATCCGTAACGTGGACGAAGGTATCGTTGAAGCTGGCGTAGACGTATGTCACTCCGCACACGATCTCGTCCGAGCAAAACCTGGACCTCCTCCTAACGATTTTTCCTGCATCAACAAAATTACCACCAAATACTGCCAAACTTTCTTTGCCCTCACTAATGTTGAGTTAGTGTTATGAAACATTTGAAGAAATGTCAAAGTGTAACTTTAAAAGCTCACTTTACATTGATATATAAAGCTTACCATTAATGCTTCGAAACATTATTGAGCTAAATGCTTCGAAACTTTAATTGGCTGTTCTATACGTCATTATACAGTAGGTAATAATGTTTCAAGCTATAAATGTTTCGAAACATTGGGAAAGGCTATTTAAAGTGTCATAGCATTGGGAAAGTTTATTTAGAGTGGATTTAGAGTTTTGATTTAATGCTTCTGGTTACTTGGGATGCGTAGGGTGCAGAAAAGGTAACTTGAAAATAGCTTTTAAACATCTATTCTGTTGGACTTGCAAGTCACTAAGGTGAGTTTTGCTGCATCCTCCCCAGACTACTATAGCGTATTGGTATTGACTGTGTATGAAAGCTAAATACATTTTTAAGAGGACATGTTGAGGGACTGTTGTTGAGAGTTTCCTTAAAATACCACAAAGAGGCGCACATTTAGACACAATTTCTTCTTGTTTGGACGTCCCAACATGAACAATTGTCTATGTGGACGCCTAGGTACTTGTAACTAGTCACTTCTTCGATAGTTTGGTTCCGAACGGTTAGGGCTGGATGTGACGGTAGGACTCGTTTAGGATACCTAAAATGCATTAGCTTGGTTTTCCCTAGGTAAAGCGAGAGGAGATTGTGATCTATGTATTTCATTACAAGTTCCATGTCTTCACGCATGAATTCAATCACTTGGTTTGGAGACGATCCATAGTACGATATGGCGGTATCGTCGGCAAACAGACGAGGTTTCCCTTTCAGCACTTTTGGCAGGTCGTTACGTAGAGGAGAAACAGAAGAGGTCCTAGGAAACTTCCTTGGGGCACCCCACAACGTACAAACCTACTGTTTCCGCGTACTCCTGAGACTGTCACATGTTGAAGCCGGTCCGATAAATAGCTGCGTAGGAGAGCGTTTGGCAAGCCTTGAATGCCGTACACTTCTAACTTCCTCAATAGCATCTCATGGTTGATGGTGTCAAACGCCTTGGAGAGATCCAGGAATATTGTTCTTGCGGACAATTTCTGGTCCAGCTTCTTGGTGATTTCATCCGTCATCTCGAGTACAGCGATTTCCGTTGAAGATCCTTTCCGGAAACCAAATTGGTGGGCGTAGAACCGTTTTGTGGAAACCAGGAAGTTGCTCAGACGTGCGTAGATCAGTTTTTCAAAGACTTTGTTGATCACAGGTAACACGGAGATGGGTCGATAGTTGGTAGGGTCCCTCGGGTTTCCGTTTTTTGTAAATTGGGTGTACTACTGCTTTTTTAAGACAGGGTGAGTATGTTCCTAGGCTAACACATTGGTTGAAACAGTTGCAAATGATGGCATAGAGAAGATTTCGATGTTTTTTGAGCGCGGAAACCGGAAATCCATCATAACCGGAACCTTTCTTCGAGTCGAGTTCGTGAATCAGGTTGGAGATTTCAAGTACGCTACGCTGGTGTTGAACCGGTTAATGTTGCTACCGATGTTAGCTGGCTGGCAAGGTTATCTCCCACCGACACGAAGTAATCGTTGAATAAGTTGGCCACAGTAACAGGATCATGTTCGATGCTCTGGTTCACTTCAAGGGAAGGGGCAGAGTTTGTTCTCGACTTACCACCCATCAGCTCGTTGATACGTCCCCAAAAAAGCTTCGCATTCCCGTTGTTGAACAGCTTTGTGTGGTACTGTTTCTTCGCTTTCTTTTTGCTTCAGACAGGTTGTAGTTTGCACGTGCTAGAAGTTCACTCAAGTGTTGATCCTGCCGGTTGCGTTTCCATCTTTTCAGAATGCTGTCTCTGATGTTGCCGAGTTTCCAGATGTCAAAGTTAAACCATGGGCAGCAGTCGTTTTTCACCTCAACTTCAACAGATCTTGTTCTGGAGTTTGCTTGGATCAGCTGGGAGTAGGTACCGGTTATAGATTGTAGACACTTATCAACTGGAAGCGAGTTCTGGTTCAGATTCTCCAGAAACCAAAGCATAGTTCACCCAGGTTTTAGTCAAGACTTTACGTTGGTGGTCAGCTTTCAACTTGAAAACAGTTAACACGTAGCTATGATCACTGAGTTCGCATGGCATGGTGTAGTTAGAAACACGAGTTGAGTCAGCAATACTGCACATCACGTGATCAAGAAGGTTGCTACTAATCGGTCTGGTGATGATCGTGTTGGACACTGTCGCGCTGAAGGCGTTCAGCAACTGGTTGTATCTTCGTACGTTCACATTATGAGGCTGGTTTACGGGTACATTGACATCACCGACTATGAAGCATGGGGACGCAGGATTCGAATTAGCAAGAATTTCCTCTATCGCCGAAAACAATCGCGATGTGTCGTCACTAGGTGGGCGGAACAGACCGTGGACGAATACCGAGGACGGGCTTTTGTCAACCTTTATGGAAATGTGGTGAAATCCTCCATCAGCGACGTTAGTCCTAGTTTCAAAGTTGAGATCGTTCCGTACGAAGATCGCCATACCACCAGCTGAGGTTTTGCGGCAGGAAAAGTGCTGTGGTAGCCGGGGATGTTGTAGTACTGCGATCTGCCTTGTTTAATCCACGTTTCTCCTATAACGATGACGTCTATGCTGGCATTCAGGTTGTGCAGGTAAACGCACAGGGAGTCGAGTTTTTCCATTCGGTTGAGTCCTCTAATGTTGATCTGGAGTATTTTGAAGACGGTAGAATCTGGGGGTAGGCGTAGCGACGAGGGGTCATCTACGCTCTCATTTCTGGCATGCTGGATTAGGTTCATTGAAGTGTTCTAGATAGATGATCGCTGACAAGCAATGCTCGCTAGTGTTTGCGACAGAATAACGCCAACTTCTGGATGTCTTGGCGTGATTGGATTGGGATTGCCTTTGATCGATCAGTATGCCTCACCATTATTGAGCCATGTCGCCCAGGCCAGATGAAACGCAGCTCTAGTGAGTTTTGTAACTGCTTGAGCTCTTGGAAAATCCTCATTGAGAGTGGTGATAGGTCGTCACGAATTACTAGTTTCCCAAAGCTTGACTTATGGTCGAGTAGACTTTCCTTGGCCCTTACATGTTTAAAAGAGATACGAATCGGCGGGCAAGCAGCTTTTGAGTTAGCAACTCGACAGCATGATACAATGTTTTTTCTCCATCCTTGTAGCCCAAAATATCGCTGATCTCAAGCACGATAGATTTAGTGTCTTCTTGTGGTGTCCGCGGAATGCCTAACACTATTGCATTGATAGAAAGCTGGGCTCTGTGGCAGGGATGCCACATGATTTTTCAAAATGTCTGTGAAAAAGTCTGTGTATGTCTGTGCCTTTGTCTAAAATTCAAATATATTAATTTACAGTCATAGAAATCCATTAAAAAATGTGTTTTTAAGCATTTGAAGACTAACGAAATAAGTTTTGATTGATATTTTTACAAAATAACAATTTAATGAAGTTTTTAAAAAGTCTGTGCACCTCAAAAAATGTCTGACACGAACTCAAATGTCTGTGAAACACAGACAAATCTGTGTATCTGGCATCCCTGCTCTGTGGTGACTGTCGATGTCCTTTTCAGCTTGCTCAACTACATTCGATATAGCCTTTGCATTGTCGGCGAGTCTATCTATTAATTAGCTTTAGAAGGCCGTTCTCTGCACGTAAATGCTTAATTTCATCACTCAGTGAACCCATCATTTGAACCATTTTGTCGAATTGGTTGGATAGGAATTGTTGGCTAGTACGATTTCCTTTACACTTTTTGACTCCTCCTCAACTGCGTCCAGGATTTTTGGCAACTCTGCAAACAAATTTAAATCCATGGTACTGGTGCTTGTCCACAGATGGCGCTAGTTGTCCCTGAATCAAAACGGCCGGTAGGTAGTGTGCGAATACAGCCCAAGTAGCAAGAAAAACATCGCTCTTTATTTTTTTGTTGAACAATTGCTGCATAAGTGTTTTTATTCGTTCATTATTGAACATGTGTCAACAAATTTGGTCAATTGTTCACATTTTGATCAAAAAACCATTGTTCAACATGGCTGTGTAACACAAATGCCAAATCTAGCAACGGTTTACGAATAGTTCATTTTTAAATTTATTCTGACCTCATTGCAACATGCTTGTAGAACTCGTTAAGCAAAATGACATTTGCAGACATGATGTTTCATTCCAGTTTGCTAAACGTGATAACATAGTAGATTTGACCTTTGGCTTCGGCTGGGATTTCTCGTAAACAAGTTGTTAATGTGAAGTTCGAGTTCGTGTTCTAAAATCCGAACAAGGACAAGTTGACGAAACAAGCAAGGGTAGTTTTAAAAATAGAAACAGCTTATGTTCGAAAGAAGTTTTGGCAAACTGTTAGTGAACTTGGTAAAACCTAGATGACCGCAGACTTCTTATTGACGTTTAGGCCTGCTCATCCATCATAACCCCTCGTGGAAAGAAGCAGACGCGCGCCCGGACTTGACATTTGGAGTGATCTTGGGTTCGATACTTGCCCTGAGTATTCTTCATCAAAAAGGAAAACTGAAAATGCAGCACCGGGAACCAGCAGCAGTAGTAGAGTAGTAGTAGTAGTAAGCGATGTTAATTAGCACTCAAACATAATTGAAAATAAAAATCCCCAAAGGCATAACTGGGAAACTGAATGATTTTTTATGGTTGATATTTTTGTATTATCCATCATTCATTATCATTCATAAATGGCGTATCCCTGTCCAAACTAATAAATTACAAAAAAAAACTAGTAGTTAAAGTATCGTAAAGAGACATTATTCACAAATAAAGGAGCAAATTAAGAAAAAAAACTTTTGAGCGAACACCTTGAACGTATTTTATGACAAGCCTGTTTAAAATTCCTGTCTTCCACGATATGTTCTTGAACGGTTATAAAAACGTTTGCCTAACTCCCTACTGAATCTTAAAGGCAGAATGTTGTTAAACGGTTCTAACGACGTTATCCAACCCGATTCAGAATCTTATAGTCAAGAGTTCTTATGACATGTTCAACAAACGTTCTCTATGCAAGTAGGACGTGCGCTGGTAAAACTGAATTAAGCCACGCACATTTCTAACAGGTTAAGATATGTTCAACAACAGAAAAACGTGCGCTTTTTTCAGCGTTCAAGAGTTCTCAGGGACGTTGGGAAAACATAGTAAATGAGTTCAACAACAAATTCGGAAATCTTTTGGCGAACAAAGTGTGCTACTTGAGAGTGTACACCAGGACAAAGAAGCGACACCACGGCAACACAGACCTACTTACAGCGATGATTCTGTTGACGTGTGATCACAGCGAAGATCTAGCAGACCAGTAGCAGCGGCAGACGAAGAAATTATAGCAGCGGAGGTGACGAGGCGGGTGGAGCAGGGCGGTCTGTCGTAAATAAAAACAAACAGCAAACCAGTCGTCTTTATTCTCGTTCAAAGTGGCAGTTACATCGAGATCTTTTGGTACAGAGTTTGGCAGTTTTATGAGCAAATTTAGGCGCAAAGCGATGTATGCCTTTGTACTTGTTTAGTGATTAACTTTCGTGGCGGCCTGGGCGTTTTTAGTAGCAGATGAGCTGGGAGCAAGAGGAGCGTTTCGGCATCAGGAGCGACAGTACTTGGCAAGCAGGCAAGTGTTTGACAGAAGCGGATGTCAATATACACTGCAACACGGGTGGGCGGCCCGGTTTTATGGCGACTCAAAGTTACTGTGCTCAAGTGCGGAAATTTGATTGCTCAATTCTTCTCACTCAGCATCGATCATCGCTGTTTTTCACTTTGCTTACGTGGGGCGGGGCGAGGGCAGCTAGGTGGGGAATGTAGCAGCAGTTTCTTGGAGTTTTGCAGCATTAATTCGGAAGAAGTTTCAGCGCGTCGTAATGTAAACAAGTTCACTCTCACAGCAGTGTTACCAGTCCAACAACTTGCTCGTAGTTGTTGTCTTGAATCATCTTCGCGGTGATCAACCCAGCTGCATCACCGACCAGGGCTTTGTCGAGGTGATGCAGCTTCATGGCGTCGGAATCGCGGGTGCGACCGACGAGGTCTTCGAACATGGCCTTGAACTTTGGCCAGTTCTCCGTCTGCCCGTCGAAGCTCGGTATCGGTGCTCGAAAAGGTTGCTGTTGCACGATCACTTGAGGCGCCACTCCGTTGGCACCGGCTTGAAAGGGGCCGGTCCAGCCACCGGCTGGTTGAACATCTCCATCAGCTCTTCGACCAGCACCAGCGTTTCGGTGTGAAGCTGGTCAAACACGTCGAGCACATCATCTTGTTCCTCCTTCTTGTCAACCACTTCGATCACTTCACGATGGCGCAACACGTACTCCTGGTAGTGCGCTTCCAGCTTCTTCTCGTACACCTTCAGCGTCGCCTTGGTAATCTTCTGCGGGTTCTTCTTGCCTTTGTCAAGGGCACTCTTAATTCTCGTCACTTTTCCCTTGACCTGTCCCCGCTGATGAATCAGCGACTTCACTTCCTCTGGATCCACGGGCTGCGTGTGTATCACCATTCTGGCGCCCTCACTTCACTTCACTTGTGTCTCAAAGTTTGAGTTCACTTTGCAACCTTTTGCTTGTTGCACTTTTTGTCCACGGCGTAGACGCACTTTGCCAACTTTTTGGCACACGAGTTTTTGGTTTGTAAAACACTTTGGCTGTGCTTCACTTTGGTCTCTTTAGACCCACTTGTCAGTTCTTCCTCGCATCCGCCAAAGGCCACTTTCACTTGTCCGGGTTGACGGACCACTTTGACTTCCGGTTGGCGGCTCTCGTTGAACGTTCGTTAGACCGTGTAGGTCCGCACACTTCACCATGAAAGTCCGCACTTTTTGCACAAATCCGGTTTGAAGGACCATGAAGGAGCGCTAGGCCCGGCTCCAGGAGGGCTTTTTTGACTGTCCAACCTTTCCACTGTGTTGCGGGGGAATTTCGTGGCAGCTATCTTGTGGGCTTTCAATGTAACTCTACGTTTTTGTCCAAAACGGACGGATTGCCACTCAAGCGTTCACCAACGACACAACTTAAACTTGTGCAACACAGCTTCAAGGCGACAATCGGCGAGTGGACTGTATTCACAACGACATCCTTTGGCCAGGATGCAAGAAAACAGCTTGTTTCACGATGTTAACTTCTATATTTACAAGCTTAAACTGACTTACTGACTAACAAATTCATTTGGTTTTAAAGCATACATTTTCGGCCAAATTTGCCGAATCTTCTTCATTGCGGGGTATACCGAAAATTGTACAAAGAAAAGATTTACTTTCGGTCGAATCGGGGTTTTCAGCTTGGATTTTGGGGTAATTTCAAAGAAAGCTAGAAATCTGGTAAATTTGGTTCGAATTTTTGTTTATTGGAGGTCAAATATTGATCAAATGTAGTTGGTTAGAGTCCCCAAGGCATATTAATAAGAAATTTGAGTGATATCAACATGAATGCACCGATTTTCTGTGACTTTTTTGAACAAATATCCCATAAAATCGAAAAATAATCTTCAAAAAAATAGTTGCTCTAGACCCCCCGACGAAATATTTCGGTATACCCCGCAAAATGTCGGGAAAGAGCCCTTCTTTCACGGTGCCATATATCAGACATACCGATTTTTTTATCTTTGAGGTCTCGAAAAAATACACCGTGGCATTCTTATTATTTAATCTCCTATCGGGTGCGCAATCCTTTTTCCCTAAACCATGTACACGCCACTTCTTCTTTTCATTCATTCATTTCTTTCATTCCTACTCCCTGCTCTCCTATTGGCCTGTTTGCGCAAGCTGCCTACTCAGACGCGCGCTGCGCGTCCTTGAGCCTATTGTGTGCTGTGAAATACATGAATGAAACATGTGTGAAAGGGAAAGGACACGAATGGTGAGTTGGTATGCGGTTATTTACATGCTGCTGTTTCCTTTCTTCTTCAATGTGTGGCGTGTATGTGCGGGTACATTTGTGTTGTGTTATGTGCTTAAACAATAGAAGGATTAACTGACACTGTGGAAATGGATGGATTATTCTTGCAAATTTACTCTACCTGACACTGTTAGAAAAATCATATGGGTTGGAAACTATTTCTTTTAAGATTACAATCATTTCTTGGGCAAATTAAATCTACTTTGGCGTTGGCGCCAACAGCATGCTTGAGCGCTGAATTGAAAAACATCATCAAGAAAATTTGAATTGTCAAGCGCTCTGAATCACAGATTGCTTGATATTTTTATTCGAACAGGAATTCTCTTGCAAAAAAACAGAAGAAGAATACAAACGTAAACACTCAAAAAGAATACCCTATCCAGCCGTCCCGTCCCAGGGCATGATGTCGGTTGAATTTATTGATCCAAGACTTTTAGAAGTCATAATGCAGGGGTGCTCGAAGTTTTTGAATGGCGGGCCAAATTTGGTACTTGCATGAGTATGAGCATGAGCAGCCCTTAAATGTAAAAAATGTTTGATATAAAAAAAAAGAAATCTAGAGTTTTTTTTAACAGGTCCTATAAACATATGAAATACAAAAGCTTATTGGACCTTTAAAAAAACTCTAGAAATTATCTTTCTTTAGGAGTAAAAAATACATTAATCAGTTGAATTGTTTGATATTTCAGGTACGTTTTGACATTTTGTGATTTCATTTTAGACAACATTATAAGTATATACAGCAATTCCCCACGAAAACAGCATGATTCGAAAAAAAAGTTCTCCGATCGAGCTCAATTTTTTTCTGGGGGATCCTTGGCCGAAATAATTGGACCCGTATTTTTTTGTTTGGCCATTAGGGTGACCTACGCCGTATCAGGGTTGTTCTAAAAATGGCAATTTTCGTCGATTTTCGCAAAAACCACTTTTTTTTTTAAAAAAGTCACATCTCCGCGCCATTTCGTCCTCAGCTGATCCCGCTCGCGCTCCACAATCGACAGAATTTGCCGCACCAGGTCTTCATCCGCGTCCGAGGACTCCCCCTCCTCCGACTCCTGCTTGACCATCGCCACCGGTTCCACCTTCTCCACCTTGACCTGAACATTCTCCTCCTCGCTCGCATCCACCTCATCAACTCGCGGTAGCAGTTGCGCCCGCCCCTCACAGTTGGAATCCTCAACGACGAACGTCTTCCGCCGGACCGTAATCCTTGGCGGTGCCGCCACAACCGGTTCCTCCTTCACCGCGGCGGGTTCGTCCAGCTCGGTGATGATGTACATTTCGTGGCCGTTCGGCCCCGCCGTGGACACCGCCGTCACGACCTTGTCCAGGTTCTCGCGGAAGCGCTCAAACTCGCGCCGTTCACTAAAACTGCGATAACTTTAAAATTTCAGCGATGACCTATAGATGTTATGGTACCAAAAGTTGCGTCTTTTAATTTGGTATCCTAACATTTTGGTATCCTAACATGTATAGGTCATCGCTGAAATTTTAAAGTTATCGCAGTTTTAGTGAAAAAAGTCGATTTTTTTCCCGTTTTCGTCATTTTCCCATTTTTGCGCATGGTGCGTCGAAAAACCCAGTTTTTATTTTCAAAAAATCGTATCTCAGAGTATCAAAAACGTAACTTCACAATTTTTTGATATGTTATGTGAAATTTTCCGAGGAATCCGATAAAAATATTTTCAGACATAGGCTCTTTGGTCCCGAGACCTTCAAAACAGCATTTTATGTTTTCATTCAACCTTTTCAAATGTTAAGCTAGATTTTTGAAACTTCTTACTATTTTTCCCAAATAGCCAAACTAATCACCTTTCTTTTGCGTCTAGGACAGCTAAAATCGGATGAAATGGCGCGGAGATATGATTTTTTTTGAAAAAGAAGTGGTTTTTGCGAAAATCGACGAAAATTGCCATTTTTCGAACCACCCTAACACGGCGTAGGTCACCCTAATGGCCAATCAAAAAATACGGGTGTAATTATTTCCGCCAAGGATCCCCCAGAAAAATTTTGAGCCCGATCGGAACTTTTTTTTTTGAATCATGCTGTTTTCGTGGGGAATTGCTGTATAAGTATAAATTTTAGTTCTGTTGTAAAAAATTTCCAACAATTTCGTTTGAAAAAGTTTCTAATCAATTAGATAATATATATTCAAATCAACAAATAAAAAACAAAGGAATATTCATAAGTTTTTAAAATGCATTTTCATGTCACAACATACGTTGAAAAAAAAAATGTTTAGGTTACTCAAATTTGTAATCGTGCATAAACCCCGTAGCCTTTAAATTTGGATTTTTTTATTTCAACTTTTAGTATGGAGCGTTGTTTTTCGTCAGACCACCCAACCCTCTTATAATATCTCAAACGTTCGGCACTACGAGGCGTAAGAACCGCGGGGAAACCTGCAGGGACTTTCTTTGCATTAAGAGCTATCCAAGGTGTGGTAGACTGCGAGGAGCAGTAACCAGCTCGGAGCTCGAAATAAAGTAGACAAGTCGCCTTGATGTTCCAGCCGAAAAGACTCATTTTGTTTATTTGAACTCGGGTATTTATACTAGTCAAATTTGTTGCATCACATGTAATTTGAGTGGTGACACTTACGTGCTACAGTATAGACTTCTGGAGTTGGCTTGTACTGGGTTGAACCCTTGCGCTGGCTCAGCAGGAGTCAGCGTCCCGGCCAATTGTCGATGAACCGAAATATGGTTCGAAAAAGGCTATACGCAAGCATCAGCAATTATGCTTGCGCCAAGTGGTTCTAACTGTGTGTGGGCTCTACAGCCAGGCAGGGTTTGTGTTTTGAAAGACAAAACCTGGTCTTGTTGTGCGAGGTCCGGGCATGGTAATAAAAATGGAAATTAAGTGTGAATGGGTATGTTGGGAATGCAGTGGTGTTCAGACTATTACACTCTGCACGAGCCCTAGACTCACATTCAAACTTACGAAATTGTTTCAATGAGATAGATAATGGTGTCGTACAATCGGTAACTAAATACCTACGTATAAACCATAAGTTTTATGTTGGAAAAAAAAATTCCAAAATAAGTTTACCTAGACCTTGATTATTTTTTTAAGCATACTTTGGTCAGCCCTGCCTTGAGGTCCCCAAACATAGTAGAGAGTTTTTGAGAACTTAATACTTCTTCCGTTTAAAAAAAATAACATTTAAGGTAAAGTTTTGGTTCAATCAATCAAACCATCCACATTAACGACCCCCGTTTCTGCTCGAACCTAGGAGTCCGAAGGCTTGAATGGGGAGAGCACCCAACCCTCTTTCTACTCCAAGGAACCTTCCACCCCAGTGTTTGAACTGACGACCTATGGATTGCGAGTCCACGGCCATGATCTGCGTGGAGTATTTGCTGCATGAGCTGCCGACGGTTGTACCGAACTCTTTCAACGTGATCAAAATCCTGCACACAATCGAGTTGCGATCGCCGGTTGATGGTTAAAAAACGGCTCGGAAGGGAGAGCTGCAGTCGATCGAAGATGAGGCCGGCTTCCGGTAGTGGTGCTTATGCTAGTTCCTGTTTCAGTGTTGATTACAAACGTATTCTTGAGTTAAGTTAGATCTTCTCCCAATTCCATACGCTCGATTTAAACACCTATCAATATGTTTTATTTTCAGTTCGAATTGGCTCCTTACGATGTCTGCACTCGAGGCACGACCGGTACATTCATTGCCTCGATGTCGGGCCATCTACGACATAGTTAGCTGAAACGATCATCTGCAGACATGCTTTGCCAGCCGGGTCACATGATTACAAAGTGGACTAGGAATAAGTAAGTTTTTGTAGACTTTGCCATAGACTTTGTTAGAAATTAAAGACTGCGGGTATCGAAAGAAAGTTTAATTTGCTCCGTTGAATTTAGAATTCAATAAAATTTTATTCACTTTATTTGCCTTTTGCAGTGTGGAATAGTTTATTTGTGTTTTTATTCTCATCAATAATAAAAGCATCTAGGGGAAATTCTCGTATGTTCGGCTGGTTAAGCACTCGTTCCTTACTCCATCCAATTTTTTATTATTCTATTAACTTATTTCGTAAAACAGCTAAGAGAAAGTTGCATGCTCACTTCCTATTGAGATATTTATCACTCGGTTTCAGCTGAAAACGCTAATTGAACGTCAAAGTACTGATATGACAACATTAGAGATACGATTGAATTAGATGCAGTTACCCTAATTTGATTCAAATAAATAACAAAACTATTTCATACTACGGCAGGCTATTAAAGCATTTGAAATTTACATCGGATTCCAAATTCAACGGAGCAAAACAATTTTTTTGCTTGGGTAAAATTACATCGATTTCATCGGAAATTTGCAAGTTTTTGAAGCGCTGTTTGCTGCGCACGATTACATCGGATGACACGTATACAGCATTTCTCTCACGAAAACAGCATGGAAAAAAACAAAAGTGGCCGAAATAATTAGACCCGTATTTTTTTTTGTTTGGCCATTAGGGTGACCTACGCCGTGTTAGGGTGGTCTGAAAAATGGCCATGTTCGTCGATTTACGCAAAAACCACTTTTTTCGAAAAATCATAACTCCTTGTCTTATACGCAAATGAAAGGTGATAAGTTGGCCTTTAAAAGAAAAATAGTAAGAAGCTTTAAAAATGTTGCCTAACATATGAAAAGGGCGTATGAAACTTAAAAATGCCGTTTTGACGGTGTCTGGACCAAAGAGTCTATGTCTGGAAATATTTTTATCGGATTCCCCGGACATTTTTACATAACATACTAAAAAATGGGAGGAGTTCATTAACAGGATTCCGAGATATGATTTTTTGAAAATAAAATCCAATTAAAAGACGCAACTTTTGGTACCCAGACATGTATAGGTCATCGCTGAAATTTTGAAGTTATCGCAGTTTTAGTGAAAAAAGTTGATTTTTTGCCAATTTCGTCATTCTCCAGTTTTTGCGCGCGGCGCGTCGAAAAACACATTTTATTTTCAAAAAATCATATCTGGGAATCCTGTTGACTCATCCCATTTTTTAAGTATGTTATGTAAAAATGTCCGGAAATCCTATTAAAATATTTCCAGACATAGGCTCTTTGGTCCAGACAACGTCAAAACGGCATTTTAAAGTTTCATACGCCCTTTTCATATGTTAGGCTAGATTTTTGAAACTTCTTACTATTTTTCTTTGAAAGGCCAACTTATCACCATTCATTTGCGTATAAGACAATTGAAATCGGTTAAAATGGCGAGGAGTTATGATTTTTCGAAAAAAGTGGTTTTTGCGTAAATCGACGAAAATGGCCATTTTTCAGACCGGAGCGGTCGTGGCTGAATGGTTACGATGTTCGCTTTATAAGCGAATGGTTCTGGGTTCGATACCCATCTGCTCCCAACGAGAAAGTTCTGGACTCATTGAATTTGGAATTAATGAAAAAACTTCAGCTCACGGCGGGGTTCGATCCCCTGTCCTTAGGATTGGCAAGCAAAATGCTTTCCACTTTACCGTGGAGCATTAGTAGCTTTAGTAGGACTTAGACTGATATAGTTGAATCCAAGAAACGGACGAGAATAAAGTTGAATGCAAGTTGAATATCAGGACATACAAGAATGCATTGCATTGCATGCATGCAGGCGCATTTGAAATGAACCTACATTACCTCGCTATAAATAGCCTGGGCGACTGCTAGAATTCATCCAATAAGAGATGAGAAGAATTGAAAGCATTCCCATTAGAAATGAGAACACACGAAGAATTCGAACAACAATGCCAACGGTCGTTACCACTCGCCTAGGGTGGCTCCTCAGACCATTCACCTTCCCAAAAACCGTCCAACTCCAAGCGAAACTTACTTGAGGATACCGTGGAGATTTTCCCTTAATACTCTTAAAAAAGTGGAGCATCAACACTTCCCGTCTTTCAATTCCCTTTCCTTGTCCCTGGTGCGCGGTGGAGATGGGAGCGGCCGGCAATGGACGGCTGCCATGGTGGTGAGAATCTGGTTCAGGTGGAATTGGTTCTATTCCCAATTATCGATTCCTAGGCAACTTGGGCTTAGACAATCATCACATCACATGGCGAAAATCCAGTCTGCAATCCGCTAAAATCACCGTCTCCTAGCGAAGCGAAGCGAAAATGGCCATTTTTCAGACCACCCTAACACGGCGTAGGTCACCCTAATGGCCAAACAAAAAAATACGGTTCTAATTATTTCGGCCAGGGAACCCCCAGATAAATTTTGAGCCCGATCCGAGCACTTTTGTTTTTTTCCATGCTGTTTTCGTGGGGAATTGCTGTATATTTACAATGAAGTTGATGTAAATTAGCATCATTAATGACGTGCACTTTGGTACATCATAAATGATGTAAATATATGTTTTTTTCTGTGTAGTCTGCTGGAGAGGCCCATGTTTTCGGGTGGGTGGGTGTCTCGTCTCCAAACATTATTGATGTAAGGTTACTCGTTGGACTTAGAACAGGGGTGCTCAAAGTTTTTGAAGGCCGGGCCAAATTCGAAGCTCAAATGAGCTTGCGGGCCAAATTTACAAAAACAGGTTATTGAAAAAAATAAATCACGTTATTTTAATTTAAAGGATTTAATTTCTGTTATTTTGAAAAAAGAAGTCAATTCAAAATAATAGAAACCACAAAATAATGGTTTTCTACCGATATTGTTGATATTATTATTTCAGGTATTTGAAAAAATTTTTTTAGCTGAATGTCATTATTTTCAAAAAAAAAAAGATTCGACAAAAAAAAACATTTCAGCGAAAAAACATTTATTTATTTATCGAAAAATCACTAAAATTCATTTTTTTAATAAACCCAAACATGCTCAAATGATTTTAGATGCAAAGGAATGCATACTTAATTAATTTCAGCTGATTGCACTTAAATTTATTTTTTTTAAGTTTTAAAGTTTTTTGAAAATATATTTTTGCTCCTGGTTTTTCGAGCAATTTTTTAAATAATGGTGGAGGGGTGGGTTGATCCTCCGATTTCCACATTTTGTCTGCCTGAATCAGTTGGTAGACAATCAGATTCGTTATCTAACTGTAATGAGTTCGAATCCCGAAGGATGTGGAATGTAAGTTTGAGGGTCAGTTTATAAAATGACTTGCAAATTAATAAAGAAAACGTATATTTTTTGCAACTATTGCAGAATTCTACCTTACTCTAACTTGAACTTTTTTTTCAATATTTCTAAAAATGTTTGATGAAAGTTTTGACGATATTTACTAGTTTTACTCACATTGAAACGTGTAAAATTGTTTTAATTATAGAATATTTTGAAAAAAATATTTGTATCCTAAAGTGGGGATCAAAATATTGATAAGTTTTTTTGTATATTAACAATAAATAGAAAAGTTTAGCATATAAAAATTTAAAATAAACCTTAATTTTGAAAAAAAGGTATAAAATCACTTTACAAGTGGTCAACGGGCCATTTTACATGATCATTCAAAATGGGTCCGCGGGCCACAAAATATCACCTCGCGGGCCACGTTTGGCCCGCGGGCCATACTTTGGTCACCTCTGACTTAGAACCTGGAACCATATGCTGTCATCTACACAGAAAAAAAAATGTGAATTTACTCGACACGGAAAAAATGAATCACATGTAAACTCAGTTGATGTAAACTTGAGATGCGACGTAAACGGTTGAATCACACGTAAAATCATGTTTTTACGTATAATTTGTTGCAAATTTACATAAAATTGCATTTAAATTTAAATGTTTAATGACGTGCAAAAGTGTTACATCATAAATGATGTAACATTCGGAAATATTTTTTTGTGTGTAGGGAAGATCGGTGTCCTCAAGCTTGGGAGCGATCAATCTACTGTTCAGTTCTGGTCTCTGTTCTAGAATGTATCTTTATTTGGTGGCTCCTGGCCCTTTTATACTTGTTGGTTATAAATTTGTTACAATGTGGTGTTTGACTAATACAGACATATGGAGTTGGCTTTGGCCTGGAGTTTCCTTTGCGCTGGGTCATCATAAACCAGCGCAACGGGCACATTCGCAATTCGCAATTTTCAGTGTAAGAACGGGCCTTGACCGATCTTATGCACTAGGTTCCCGACGTTAATAAATAGAGATACAAAACAAGCTTAGATTATAGTAATGATAATTTATAGGACAGATAAAGAATTATTCAAATAAATAAATTTACAATAAAAAAAAGATTAGGCAAATGATAATTAGACTTGATATTACTAGTACAGGCCCTGAACCAGTCCCGACACAATCGGTCCACAAGCGCACAAACACACACGTAACTCTCTCAACTTCCCTCAACCACGCCGCGCGTGTTCATCCCGAAGTTCATCAGCTACACTCTCACGCCACGTCCGCAGCGATCGTAGTCTTCGTTCGTTTTCGCTCTCTCTCTCTTTCTCTCACAACGTGCGCGTTGCGCAGATTTCAATTTCAATCTACCCAGTCGACGCGCTCATACTTATACACTTGCACACGCGCAGCAAGCTCATTTCATTGCACACGAGGTGCTCTCGCTTCGTGTGCATCTTCGTTGTCTAACGGAGAATCTAGAAACATTCGAATATCTGCACTAATATTTCGAATGGTCACAAGCAATTTCCTACTTTTAAGTTGATTGGATTTGTAGATTTTTAATTTTGTATTCTCTTGTCCTTAATTTTGATTATTTCCTCATGTACTCTTTTAGCTTCTGTTTGTAGTTTAAATTTAAGTTCTGTATAATATTCTTCGTGATTGTATACAGGGTCTATGTTATTTGTGTTTACAATATGTGTTGGGAAATTTACTTGTTTTCCAAAAACAATTTCAAATGGTGTATACTGGTGTTGTGTTGTAGCAAAAAGTGTAGTATGCATGCCATGTGGGTCTCGTGGCGCAGGGGTAGCGGCTTCGGCTGCCGATCCCGATGATGCTATGAGACGCGGGTTCGATTCCCGCCTTATCCACTGAGCTTCTATCGGATGGTGAAGTAAAACGTCGGTCCCGGTTTCTCCTGTCTCGTCAGAGGCGCTGGAGCAGAAATCCCACGTTAGAGGAAGGCCATGCCCCGGGGGGCGTAGTGCCAATAGTTTCGTTTGCATGCCATGAATTCCAATCATCATGCAACTCATTTGTGAATGACCTCTGGTATTCATTGAGGCAACGATGATTACTTTCGAGACTACCATAGATGGTCATAGGGAAGGCCCCCACAAAGTTTGAGCCAAATCAAAAAATACAAAAAAATGAAAATGGTCGAAATCGGCCGATTTCGTAAAGAGTTGCTCATGTTATGAACTCGTAACAAGTTAAAAAAAATCATTTTCTTTCGCTTTTAAAGAGCGAGCATTAAAACTCATAATATTGATGGAATTACTTAGATCCATGATTTAACAAAGGTAATTGCAAATTTTAATCCAATCTGGATAGCTTCCATCATGGATGTAGCATTACTTATTGTTTGAATCAAACCAAACAGTGAGTTTTACAAAAAAGTCAGTTTTTCAAACGTAACATCGCCGAGATCAGAAGATACCATAGCGTTGCCAGCAGAAACATTAACTAATGAAATTTGAGGTATCTGACCAATTTCAGGAAGTTTGGTAGAGGATTTGAAATTCGTGGATGAACCCGAACCCGATACGACGTTGGCATAAGAAATACCAACTTTTCAACGGAAGGTGTATTTAAGGATGCAGGTAAAACCTGACTTCGTGAAAATTTCGGTTTGAATTTTGGCTGATGCTTAGCACGAGAATCCAAAACCTTTTTAATGATGGGGCAATCCCAGAAATTTGATTTGTGATTTCCACCACAATTTGCACATTTAAATTGTCCTTGTCGTGAGAAGAATCCCCGCAAACCATGCATTCAGTAACCATGGCGCAATGATCAGTACCGTGACCGAATGCTTGGCAACGCCGGCACTGGGTCAGATTCTGGCCATTACCGCCTTGTTTCTTGAAATGCTCCCACTTTACCCGTACATGGAACAAAAACTGTACTTGGACCAAAAGTTTCAAATTGTTGATTCCATTTCTGTTGAAATGAATCAGATAAAATTTTGAAGTCAAACCAAAGCGAGAAATATTCCCGTTTGATTTTTTCTTCATTGGCTAAAGCCAAACAACACCTTAAGTTCGTTTTTGATCTCATCCACCGACAAATCGTTGGAGAGACCTTTCAGTACCGCCTTGAAAGGTCGAGCATTCTTGGTCTCATACGTGTAGAAATTGTGTTTGTGGTATTTCAAATGACCAACAAAAGTTTGGTGATCTTGTAAATATTCCGTCAACAAGCGACATTCTCCTCTTCGACCAAGCTGAAACGAAACTTTCAAATTGCAAGTTTCCTTGCAATTCTTCAGTTGCGTTCGAAAGCTGGCCAAATCGGGAACGGAAGTCATTACAATTGGCGGAGCCTTTACTCGTTTCTCGACGGCAGAAGACTCAGTACGAGGAGAAGGATCCTTGTCAACAGTTTCGGATAAAACACCGAGGATTGACCTCACATTCAGAATTAGAATCAGACCTCGGATGAGGCTGTTTTCTTTTTCTGTTTCCGTTAACCGATTTAGCGTTTTTTGGAAAATAACTCAGACTGTGAATTTTGTTTGAAATAACTCTAAGTTTAGGTAGTAAAAATTACCGCAGCGCTAGTATCCGTATCCTGGAAAACCATGTTCTGCATGTTTTTTCGTTCTACCAATGTTTCAACCCTTTAGAAAACCCCAGATTTCCATGATATTAACAATAAAATACAGTTTAAAATCCTAAGGGCTACTCAACAGCACTTGGAAAAAGTGCCGTGAGGACCACTGCTCTATAGACTATTGTCTTCCTCCCCACATGAGTTGCCGTCAGGAACCTAAGTGTAAAATTGTTACACAGGATACTCTTATTGTTTTTTTTTTACTTCTAAGGAAACGCGACCATTTGAATCAAGTAAATTAATTACTTCTCCTTTATTTTCCCAGAAACGGCAAGCCTGGTTCATCCTCAGTATCAGATGAATTCGAAATAGATTGGGGAACATATATGTCAAGCCACAACGATGTTGTGTATGTAAAACTGGATGTTAGAGGCTCAAAAGGACAAGGAAAAAAAGCAATATATCGGCACATAGGAGGAGTTGAAGTTCAAGATCAAATTGCAGTCTTAAGGTAAATATATTTAGTATACAAGCCTTACCCGACAATCTTCTTTCTGCCTTTTTTCGTTTGTTGACGTTTTTTTATTTTTGCTTATTCAGCCTCCTGTGATCAAAATATGATTTTACATAACTTTCTACATACAATTTGCCGATGCTCCGGAATCGGTTCCAGAGTGGCCAAAGTGTCAATTAGTTAGCGTAAGAACCTTCAATGGGCTTATACGAACCCAACGCAACAAAAAGCACCTCGATCCGACGCTCCGCATTGAACTGATTCGCGTTCGAACAAAACCGTCGAAATTTTATATATATACAGCAATTCCCCACGAAAACAGCATGGAAAAAAAAACAAAAGTGCTCGGATCGGTCATAAGTTGATCTTTCAAAGAAAAATAATAAGAAGTTTCAAAATCTAGCCTAACATATGAAAAGGACGTATGAATCATTAAAATGCCGTCTTGACGGTAACGGTAAAATGCCGTCTTGACGGTGTCTGGACCAAAGAGCCTATGTCTGGAAATATTTTTATCGGATTCCCCGGACATTTTTACATAATATACCTATGCATGTCTGGGTACAAAAAGTTGCGTCTTTCAATTACAAAAATTTTGGTATCCACACATGTAAAGGTCATCGCTGAAATTTTAAAGTTATCGCAGTTTTAGTGAAAAAAGTTATTTTTTTGCCGATTTCGTTATTTTCCGGTTTTAGCGCGCGGCGCGTCGAAAAACACGTATTTTATTTTCAAAAAATCATATCTCGGAATCCTTTGAATGAACTCCTCCCATTTTTTAGTATGTTATGTAAAAATGTCCGGGGAATCCGATAAAAATATTTCCAGACATAGGCTCTTTGGTCCAGACACCGTCAAAACGGCATTTTAATGTTTCTTACGTCCTTTTCATATGTTAGGCTAGATTTTTGAAACTTCTTATTATTTTTCAATCAAAGTCCAACTTATTACCTTTCATTTGCGTCTAAGACAATTGAAATCGGTTGAAATGGCGAGGAGTTATGATTTTTCGAAAAAAGTGGTTTTTGCGAAAATCGACGAAAATTGCCACTTTTCAGACCACCCACTTTTCAGACCACTCTAACACGGCGTAGGTCACCCTAATGGCCAAACAAAAAAATATGGGTCTAATTAGATGTTTGGAAACCAAAATTTTCGTAATTAAAAGACGCAACTTTTGGTACCCAGACATGTATAGGTCATCGCTGAAATTTTAAAGTTATCGCAGTTTTAGTGAAAAAAGTTGATTTTTTTTGCCAATTTCGTCATTCTCCGGTTTTTGCGCGCGGCGCGTCAAAAAACACGGATTTTTTTTTCAAAAAATCATATCTTGGAAACCTGTTAATGAACTCCTCCCATTTTTAGTATAATATATAAAAATGTCCGGGAATCCGATAAAAATATTTCCAGACATAGGCTCTTTGGTCCAGACACCGTCAAAACGGCATTTTAATGTTTCATACGCCCTTTTCATATGTTAGGCTAGATTTTTGAAACTTCTTACTATTTTTCTTTGAAAGGCCAACTTATCACCATTCATTTGCGTATAAGACAATTGAAATCGGTTAAAATGGCGAGAAGTTATGATTTTTCGAAAAAAGTGGTTTTTGCGAAAATCGACGAAAATTGCCATTTTTCAGACCACCCTAACACGGCGTAGGTCACCCTAATGGCCAAACAAAAAAATACGGGTCTAATTATTTCGGCCAGGAAACCTGTTTTGAAGGTCTCGGGACCAAAGAGCCTATGTCTGAAAATATTTTTATCGGATTCCTCGGAAAATTTCACATAACATATCAAAAAATGGTGAAGTTATGTTTCCGATACTCTGAGATACGATTTTTTGAAAATAAAAACTGGATTTTTCGACGCGCCACGTGCAAAAATGGGAAAATGACGAAAACGGGAAAAAATCGGCTTTTTTCACTAAAA
Organism: Culex quinquefasciatus; assembly: GCF_015732765.1. Taxonomy (NCBI): domain Eukaryota; kingdom Metazoa; phylum Arthropoda; class Insecta; order Diptera; family Culicidae; genus Culex; species Culex quinquefasciatus. The sequence goes on along the minus strand of NC_051863.1, from coordinate 94,535,066 downwards.
CGACGAAAATTGCCACTTTTCAGACCACCCACTTTTCAGACCACTCTAACACGGCGTAGGTCACCCTAATGGCCAAACAAAAAAATATGGGTCTAATTAGATGTTTGGAAACCAAAATTTTCGTAATTAAAAGACGCAACTTTTGGTACCCAGACATGTATAGGTCATCGCTGAAATTTTAAAGTTATCGCAGTTTTAGTGAAAAAAGTTGATTTTTTTTGCCAATTTCGTCATTCTCCGGTTTTTGCGCGCGGCGCGTCAAAAACACGGATTTTTTCAAAAATCATATCTTGGAAACCTGTTAATGAACTCCTCCCATTTTTAGTATAATATATAAAAATGTCCGGGAATCCGATAAAAATATTTCCAGACATAGGCTCTTTGGTCCAGACACCGTCAAAACGGCATTTTAATGTTTCATACGCCCTTTTCATATGTTAGGCTAGATTTTTGAAACTTCTTACTATTTTTCTTTGAAAGGCCAACTTATCACCATTCATTTGCGTATAAGACAATTGAAATCGGTTAAAATGGCGAGAAGTTATGATTTTTCGAAAAAAGTGGTTTTTGCGAAAATCGACGAAAATTGCCATTTTTCAGACCACCCTAACACGGCGTAGGTCACCCTAATGGCCAAACAAAAAAATACGGGTCTAATTATTTCGGCCAGGAAACCTGTTTTGAAGGTCTCGGGACCAAAGAGCCTATGTCTGAAAATATTTTTATCGGATTCCTCGGAAAATTTCACATAACATATCAAAAAATGGTGAAGTTATGTTTCCGATACTCTGAGATACGATTTTTTGAAAATAAAAACTGGATTTTTCGACGCGCCACGTGCAAAAATGGGAAAATGACGAAAACGGGAAAAAATCGGCTTTTTTCACTAAAACTGCGATACCTTTAAAATTGTTATGGTACCAAAGTTGCGTCTTTTAATAACGAAAATTTTGGTATCCTAACATGTATAGGTCATCGCTGAAATTTTAAAGTAATCGCAGTTTTAGTAAAAAAAGTCGATTTTTTTCCCGTTTTCGACATTTTCCCATTTTCGCGCGTGGTGCGTCGATAAACCCAGTTTTTATTTTCAAAAAATCGTATCTCAGAGTATCGAAAACATAACTTCACCATTTTTGTAAAGCTAGATTTTTGAAATTTCTTACTATTTTTCCCAAATAGCCAAACTAATCACCTTTCTTTTGCGTCTAGGACAGCTAAAATCGGATGAAATGGCGCGGAGATATGATTTTTTGAAAAAAGTGGTTTTTGCGAAAATCGACAAAAATTGCCATTTTTCGCACCAACCCTAACACGGCGTAGGTCACCCTGATGGCCAATCAAAAAAAAATACGGGTGTAATTATTTCGGCCAAGGATCCCTCGGAAAAATTTTGAGCCCTATCGGAGATTTTTTTTTTTTGAATTAAGGTTTTGAATTATGCTATTTTCGTGGGGAATTGCTGTATATATAGATTTAAACGGTCATTTTGTTTCCATTATCTTGGGTGAATCGGGGCACATGATAGCCAAACTAATCACCTTTCTTTTGCATCTAAGACAGCTAAAATCGGTGAAATGACGGGGAGATATAATTTTTTGAAAAAAGTGCTTTTTGCGAAAAATTACGAAAATTGCCATTTTTTGAACCACCCTAGCAGGATGTAGGTCATCCTAATGGCCAAACAAAAAACCGGGTCTAATTATTTTGGCCAAGGAACCCCCATGAAAAATTTTGAGCCCGATCGGAGAACTTTTTTTTCGTTTTAGGCTCTTTTCAAATGGAATTGCTGAGAGGAGAATGTCGCTTGTTGACGGAATATTTACTTGTTTTAAAAGGTCTCTCCAACGATTGAGATCAAAAACGAACTTAAGGCTTTGCCCCATCCCAAGTAATACCAATGAAGAATAAATCAAACGGGAATATTTCTCGCTTTGGTTTGACTTCACAATTTTATCTGATTCATTTCAACAGAAATGAAATCAACAATTTGAAACTTTTGATCAAAGTACAGTTTTTGATCTATGTATGCATTTTAAGAAACATGGTGGTAATGGCCAGAATCTGACCCAGGTCCGGCGTTGCCAGGCATTCGGTCACGGTACTGATCATTCACACTAAAAAATAATAATACTTAACGAAATAAATATTGTAATTATTATTATTATTATTAATTATTATTTTATTATTCGACGTAAAAAATAATCATGTAAACGAGATTACCTATGATGTGAGTTTACAATTGATTTGACACAAAATGTCAAAATTTCTATTGGAACAGTGAAGCACAACTTCTGGTGTGATCATATTTTGACCTGATTTTACATTCAACATAACTGGAGCGTGTTTTAAGATGTAACGTCCAGTGCTGAGCTGTACGAAATTGAACTATTTAGTCGCTGTCGACTGGTTTAGGGCGCCAATATTCTTGCGCCATCTTTTTTGAGAAATTTGTAATGCTAGGCTTTAAAAAATCATAGGAAAATACCTGCTCTAAATTACCAGATTTGCCTTGTGCTACCGGGTCCGGTGGTTTAGTGGTTAGCGTGGTAGCCTCTGAATCCCAGTATGGCCTGGGTTCAATCCCAGACGGACCCGGTGGCATTTTTCGAGACGAGATTTGCCTGACCACGCCTTCTATCGGATGGGGAAGTAAAACGTCGGTCCATTTGCGTAAAAGAGGTTTTGAGTGACTCACCACACATAACCTTCGAACGCCTAGAAATGAGCAGAAACTTGCAACAGAGACCACAAAAGACCCGGGGTCGTTAAAGTGGATTACTTTGCTTTTTTGCCTTGTGCTGCTGAATCTAAACGATTTGGCTGAAATTTCTCGAATTAAAGTTATCCTATCTTGTTTTTTATTAATACTTTAAAAATTGCATAAAGTTTGAATTGGTGTATAGTAGGGTGCCCAGAATATTGTTCCTTGGGCTACAAGGGTCATCGTGAAGGCCAGAAAATATTCCCGAGCTTTGAAATGTTTATGGACAAAATGAAGCTAAACGCAAACAAATTTGCAAAATTAAATGTTTACATACGGGAGCGAATGATCCATAGGGTTCAATAAAATCAACAACAACAAACATTTTCAAGCAGTGTTGCGAATAAAGGTCCTTCAAAGAACCGTTGAATTTAGTGATTCACAGTTGGACCGATTTTCAAACAGATTCCAAGTGTCTTGTCGTGTCGTCGGTTGTCTCTATTACATTACCAAATGCATTTTCTCAAGTAAGCATTGCAGCCATTTTTCCTAATCACTTTAGAGTAGTTTTGGGTCGTGACTCGAATAGCTGAAGCGAATTTTTTTCTGAGGCCGTCAAATAATCAAAAACCATAAGTCTTAGTGTTCCTAGGCTATGTCTGAAACATTACCATTACAATAAAAACACTATCTTTTTTTCAGGCATTTGTTGGATAATTTGAAGTTTTTAGATGAAACTCGAGTAGCTGTGTGGGGATGGGGCTATGGAGGCTACGTAGCAACTATGATTCTCGGTTCTCAGCAGGATGTTTTTAAATGTGGTATATCAGTATCACCAATTACAGATTGGTTGCTTTACAGTAAGTATTGATACTTCATCTTATGCTCTATTGATAAATGAAAAGCGCAACATACACAGAAAAAAAAACGTGGTAATATTACATCTGCAAAGGGGTACATCTTTTATGTCAGAAAAAATGTTTAATAAGTTATGGAACGTCCATTATTGAAGGGGAGATTTCACCAAATTAATAACACCGATGTCCCGAGCATGGGTAAATAACAAGGGAAATGCGTAATAATACCTTTCTCTGGTATCAATACCAAATTTTGGTATTCCTGGACCCTTAAAAATTTGTCTTAAGGATTATGCAAGAGCAAAATGTGGTATCATACCAATTTCAGGTATTGTTTTGATATTGCAAAATTGCAGAATTTGTCAATGGTCGAACACCACATTTTGGTATTATTTTGGTATTAAAGTGTTTTACCAAATTCCTCTGAAACTATGGGAAAATTTTGACCAATTTTGACAAAATAATTAATTTTGCGCTAAAATGATTTCTCAAAGCGAATGCTTTCATTGAAAACCGGAAATTTAAAACTTGATTTTAAACATTTTTGATATACCCCCTACAGAAATGACTTAAAATTGTGGAAAATTTTCTAAGTCAGGATGGCACATTTTGGTATTATTTTAGTATTAAAGTGTTTTATCAAATTCCTCTGAAACTATGGGAAAATTTTGACCAATTTTGACAAAATAATTAATTTTGCGCTAAAATGATGTCTCAAAGCGAATGCTTTCATTGAAAACCGGAAATTTCAAACTTGATTTTAAACATTTTGATATACCCCTACAGAAATGACTCAAAATTGTGGAAAATTTTCGAAGTCAGGATGGCACATTTTGGTATTATTTTGGTATTAAGGTGTTTTATCAATTTCCTCTGAAACTATGGGAAAATGTTGACCAATTTTGACAAAATAATTAATTTTGCGCTAAAATGATGTCTAAAAGCGAATGCTTTCATTGAAAACCGAAAATTTCAAACTTGATTTTAACATTTTTGATATACCCCCTACAGAAATGACTTGAAATTGTGGAAAATTTTCTAAGTCAGGATGGCACATTTTGGTATTATTTTGGTATTAAAGTGTTTTATCAAATTCCTCTCAAACTATGGGAAAATTTTGACCAATTTTGACAAAATAATTAATTTTGCGCTAAAACGAGGTCTCAAAGCGAATGCTTTCATTGAAAACCGGAAATTTAAAACTTGATTTTAAACATTTTTGATGTACCCCCTACAGAAATGACTTGAAATTGTGGAAAATTTTCTAAGTCAGGATGGCACATTTTGGTATTATTTTGGTATTAAGGTGTTTTATCAATTTCCTCTGAAACTATGGGAAAATTTTGACCAATTTTGACAAAATAATTAATTTTGCGCTAAAATGATGTCTCAAAGCGAATGCTTTCATTGAAAACCGGAAATTTCAAACTTGATTTTAAACATTTTTGATATACCCCCTACAGAAATGACTTGACATTGTGGAAAAAATTCTAAGTCAGGATGCCACATTTTGGTATTATTTTGGTATTTAAAGGTTTCATCAATTTTCTCTGAAACTATGGATTTTTTTAAATTTTTGACGAGATAATTAATTTTGCGCTAAATTGACTTGAAACCCAAAAATGTTAAAGCTAATTTAATTTTTTTTTTGGGATATACCCACTAATATTTTTTTCAAAAACGTTGAAATTTTTCTAAGTTGGGATAACCAAATACTTTGAAAAACGAGTCAATCAACAGATTATTGAATTTTGGTGAATATCAATCCAGTTTCATTTTAATAATACTTATTTTTCAATCTTGTTATTTTTCAGAAGCTTCAAGAACTTCAAGTACAGCCGTTCATCAATGACAAATGCATTCGGTGTGGTGAAGAATATCACTAAAAACAACATGGAATCATCAGGTGAGTAGATTTGGTTGTTGCATAAGGATCATTTACGTTTTTTCACTAACTGCAACTGCTGCACTAAAAATGGTATGAAAATAGCAAATTTTGGTATTACTTGTGCAAATACCAGCGACCAAAATGTGCTCTTGGTTGCCCAGTAATAGATGGTAAAATACCATGAAATCATACCAATATCATGTTTGTGGAAGACCACAGGAATACCAAAATATGATTTTCCATATGGAATACCTAAAATTAAAACCATGACAAGTTTTGGTATTCAAGCAATGTTCAAAAATCCAGAAGACCTCAACTTGGTATTGAAATGATTTTATTTTGTGGTATTATTTTACCTTTGGAATAACATGGTATGGTATTGTTGTGCCCTTTCACATACAAGCTTTTGGTATGATTTCATGGTATTTTACCATCTATTACTGGGCAACCAAGGGCACATTTTGGTCGCTGTTATTTGCCCAAGTAATACCAAAATTTGGTATTCCCGTGTTATTTACCCCTGCTCGGGGTGGTTAGTTAGATTGTCCAAAACGTTCTGATTTTATTGTGATCGAAAAGTCCCCCAGAGCCTCACACACGAGGTACTGAGGTTTTGCTTGCAAAGCATTAATCGAGCTACTTGCTTTAATCGCGGCGAGGTAAGCGAAGTTTAGCTTTGTTCGCAGTTTGGGTTACTGATGCCGGCTGTGCTGACGATGTTGGTGGCGTCGATCAATTATGCGGAAAGCAATTTCCGTAACTAATATTACCTCTAGAAATGTTTAATTTTACCTCATATATGATGAAAATTTACTTCATATATGGTGTAAATTTACCACAGAAAAGAGAGAAATTTACCTATAAATGTTGAATATTATATCTAAAATGGTTTAATTTGAAGCTGAAAGGATGTGGGGATAGGTATAGAATTGTCATCAATTTAGAAGATCGTAAACAAATAGTTTTTTGATTTCATCTTTTTATTTCTACTTTGGGTGGGTGAGCAGCGAGTTTCCGGTGATGCCCAATGTGCCGTAGCTGACGCCGCGGCCAGCTAATGTCGAGCCGGGGTTGGGTTGGTTGGTCATGGCCCGTGATGAGATTAGCGTTGAACTTACGTTTTCAGCAGCACCGAAAAGTATTCCAAGTCGTCGATTCCGCTGCCTCACTCTTTACCGCCTTCGTAGTTCTCGTCGTACTTCACCGGAACTGGAATCGCTTTGCTTTGCTGTGACGCCGGACCAATTAACCGATAATCTTGGTGGAGTTAGACGCGATTGTTTTGTGATGTTGCGCCTTCTCCGTTGAGCGTTTCCAAACTCTGTCCGGGAGTGCCAACGACGGTATCAGCAGGAGCAACACTACCGGAATCCGGCGCCGGTTCGCCCGTTCGATATCTTTCGGGAGATGGCAGCTGCTGCAGATAGAACTCGGATTGGTTGATGACGTGGGAGATCTGCGGGACAAATAAGTCGAAAATTTGTTATCATCTTCAAGTTAAAACATTTACAAACTCAATCAAAACAACCTCACGTCGTACTTGTGATTAGAGACACCAGTACCCACCTAAACGTATAGTTCCTTCGCGAATCATCAAAGCAGTGTGTCGAACTAACCGACGAAACGACCGCGGTGGCCTGGAACCTGCCGAACCGATCGCGTAAACCATCGCTGACGATGAACTACCCAAGAGATCGTGCTGGTGGCCGCACTTCTTCTGTTCACGCTGCTGGAAGAATTTAGTTAGATAGATCAAATCGAGGCCCAAATCCGTGACGCAAATCCAGCTCTTCAAATCGTGCCACGGTCATCATCCAACGAGTGCCAATCACTTCTTCGGCTTTTCAAATCTACTAGTCCTTGTGGCAAACGAGTGGCGCGAAATCGCTCAGCTATGATTCGCGGTCCGTGCAGCGGGACAGCAAAGTCGTCTTTCCCCGATGGGCGCATCATCGTGTTGTTGTCAAGAGCCGTCGAGAGGATTGGTGACGGTTCAGCCAACAGGTTCTGGATAAGCCTAGACGCGGGGTTCGTGAATTTCTGTTAGATTATGAGCTGCTTCAAGACGGAACATTGCCGTAACAGACTTACCGTCGTAAAAACATCGTAAAAAGTACTCCTTCCTGCAAATCCATGAAGTCACCAGAACGCCAAACCAGAGAATAACTGAAATAATAACTTCTGTTTGAACGTTTTCAATCCAAAACAATCCATAAAAAGTCCTTTTCTCACCACTTACCATCAAATCGATCGCTGAATTGAAGTCTGACAGTTGTAAACAGTTGACAGTTGAGCAGTTCTCTGAGATTTCGGTCATTCGATTTTTTCTGTATTTTTTAATCCGGCTGAAACTTTTTTGTTGCCTTCGGTATGCCCAAAGAAGCCATTTTGCATCATTAGTTTGTCCATATAATTTTCCATACAAATTTGGCAGCTGTCCATACAAAAATGATATGCAAAAATCTGTATCTTTTGAAGGAATTTTTGATCGAGTTGGTGTCTTCGGCAAAGTTGTAGGTATGGATATGGACTACACTGAAAAAATGATAAAAAATTTGGTGATTTTTAATTTAACTTTTGTCACTAAAACTTGATTTGCAAAAAACACTATTTTAATTTCTTTTATTTTTGATATGTTTTAGAGGACATAAAATGCCAACTTTTCAGAAATTTCAGAATGGGCAAAATCTTTGACCGAGTTATGATTTTTGAATCAATACAGATTTTTCAAAAAATGAAATATCAGTCGCAAAACTTCATTTTCGATGTAAAATCGAATTTGCAATCAAAAGTACTTTAGTGATTTTTGATAAAGTGCACCGTTTTCAAGTTATAACCAATTTTAGGTAACTTTGAAAATAGTCGCAGTTTTCATTTTTAAAATTAGTGCCCATGTTTGCCCATCTTTGAAAAAATATTTATGAAAAGCTGAGAAAATTCTCTATATTTTGCTTTATTGAACTTTGTCGATACGACCCATAGTTGCTGAGATATTGCCATGCAAAGGTTAAAAACAGGAAAATTGATGTTTTCTAAGATTTTCTAATGTCGATATCTCAGCAACTATAGGTCCGATTTACAATGTTAAAACATGAAACATTCGTGAAATTTTCCGATCTTTTCGAAAAAAATATTTTCAAAATTTAAAATCAAGACTAACATTTCAAACGGGCCAAACATTCAATATTACGCCCATTTGAAATGTCAGTCTTGATTTTAAAATTTTGAAAATATTTTTTTCGAAAAGATCGGAAAATTTCACGAATGTTTCATGTTATGACATTGTAAATCGGACCTATAGTTGCTGAGATATCGACATTAGAAAATGGTGGGTTATTTGGGTGAGACTTAGAAAACATCAATTTTCCTGTTTTTTAACCTTTGCATGGCAATATCTCAGCAACTATGGGTCGTATCGACAAAGTTCAATAAAGCAAAATATAGAGAATTTTCTCAGCTTTTCATAAATATTTTTTTCAAAGATGGGCAAACATGGGCACTAATTTTAAAAAATGAAAAACTGCGACTATTTTCAAAAAAGTTACCTAAAATTGGTTATAACTTGAAAACGGTGCACTTTATCAAAAATCACTAAAGTACTTTTGATTGCAAATTCGATTTTACATCGAAAATGAAGTTGAAAAATTTTGCGACTGATATTTCATTTTTGAAAAATCTGTATTGATTCAAAAATCATAACTCGGTCAAAGATTTTTGCCCATTCTGGAAATTTCTGAAAAGTTGGCATTTTATGTCCTCTAAAACATATCAAAAATAAAAAAATTAAAAATAGTGTTTTTTGCAAATCAAGTTTTAGTGACAAAAAGTTAAATTAAAAATCACCAAATTTTTTTACCGTGTATCATTTTTTTCAGTGTAGTCCATATCCATACCTACAACTTTGCCGAAGACACCAACTCGATCAAAAATTCCTTCAAAAGATACAGATTTTGAATTTTCACATATCATTTTGTATGGACAGCTGCCAAATTTGTATGGAAAATTATATGGACAAACTAATGATGCAAAATGGCTTCTTTGGGCATACCGAAGGCACCAAAAAAGTTTCAGCCGGATTAAAAAATACAAAAATTAAAATTAAAGAAAAAAGACCGATTCCGTAGAGAACTGCTCAGTTGTCAAAGTCAACCCCGCTTCGAATGTTTCGAAAGTATGGTTCGAAACACTGTTGTGTGCAATATTGCATCGAAGTAGTCGAAAAATTACACCTTCCATCGTAATATTAAACATTTTAAGAGTATAAAATGATTGGCAATATTTTCTGTTGCAATTCGTCTAAAACAGATGTAATATTACTCATACCTTTTTTAAACATTCCATTTTACAGCTTCCATTTTTACACAATTTTTGCTGTGTAGAGTAAAACTTGATGCAGGGCACGTACCACACAATAACCCCGTTTCGATCTTATGCGTAGAATAAGAAAATACTTCTTGCTTCTAGTGCTCAATGAGCCTGTTTCTAGTATGTGCAGGGTTTTTGAACTTGGTTACCCCTTTTTCGATTTCCATTTGTCTCGTCCCCGTCTGAAGCACGATATTTTTAATTTTCTCAGGGAAGCATATGTGTTTTGACAAAGGTTTAGACCGGTTTATTTTTAGTTAGTTTTATTTATTTATTTATTTATTTATTTTTTACATTGTGCTAGTTTAGTTTGTTAGCTTAAGTTTGATTGTATATATCCTCTATGTCATTTGGATTGTAAAATCTGTTGATAATAAAAAAAAAGAGGTTTTGTGCCTATTTGAGAAGGACCCATCGGTAGGCGTTCCACTCAAACGGGCTTTTCCCTCATATAAAACATAAAACATAAAGCATTGTAACAGTTCTTTTGGGGGGATGCGATTAGCGACTGGTGAGGTGATGGAACGGAACCAAAACTTGGTTTTTTTTTGGCCAACAACCACAATTGTTTCCGCCAACCGATGACCCGGAACGACCGTCCCTTTGGAAACCCTCTCACTTAAGCGCCAGTGTAGCTGAAGGCCACACTGCGAAAGGGCGTGTTACTTGGAGAACCCGGCTTAGCTTCTCAGGGCAGGTCAAGTGAGAACCACTTATTAAAAGCGCATCAAAAAAACGAAGATAGATATCGAACAAGGAACTCAAAAACCACAAGTCTGTCGAAAGTGCGTTTCGTAAAAGAATCAAGCCTAGAATTAAACTTAACATCCACCTGTTTTTTTTTAAATTTATATTTATTTTGATTTTTTTCCATGTACATTCATTCAGTTAAAATATTATTGAGTGTCCAATCACAATCGATGACTTTTCACCTCAATTTTAAATACTAGCAACTTTCATTTATTCATGAAATATTGTAGCTTTCGCTATTCAGTGATTTCAAATGTAGGAGGTCCTACATGTACAAAAGGGAAAAGGGATACCTTAAAACTAACTTATAAACTATATAAAGAGCGGATCAATGCAGCTGAAGACTGCAATGATTTTTGTCGAAATGCATCAATTATCTTATTGGACATAACATCCAAAGTGTCAACTTCGGCTAATTGATGAAGTTCACTGGTGCTGAACCAGGGAGGAAGTTTCAGAATCATTTTCAGAATTTTGTTCTGAATCCTCTGAAGTTTTTTCTTCCTGGTTAAGCAACAGCTTGTCCAGATCGGCACAGCATATAGCATGGCAGGTCTGAAAATTTGTTTATAAATTAACAGTTTATTCTTGAGACAAAGTCTATAATTCCTGTTTATAAGTGGATACAAACATTTAATATATTTGTTACACTTAACCTGGATACTTTCAATGTGATCCTTGTAAGTAAGGTTTTTGTCAAAAGCAAGTCCAAGATATTTCACTTGATCCTCCCACTTTAAATTTACCTCATTCATCTTTATAATGTGATGACTTTTTGGTTTAAGAAAATCAGCTCTTGGTTTGTGAGGGAAAATAGTAAGTTGAGTTTTTGCAGCATTTGGAGTAATTTTCCATTCTTTCAAATAAGAATTGAAAATATCCAAGCTATTTTGTAATCTTCTTGTGATGACACGAAGGCTTCTACCTTTGGCGGAGATGCTTGTATCATCAGCAAAAAGTGATTTCTGACATCCTGGGGGCAAATCAGGCAAGTCAGAAGTAAAAATATTGTATAAAATTGGACCTAAAATGCTTCCTTGAGGGACGCCAGCACGTACAGGTAGTTGATCAGATTTGCTATTCTGATAACATACCTGCAGAGTACGATCCGTCAAATAATTTTGAATAATTTTCACAATATAAATCGGAAAATTAAACCTTTTCAATTTTGCAATCAAACCTTTATGCCAAACACTGTCAAATGCTTTTTCTATGTCTAGAAGAGCAGCGCCAGTAGAATAGCCCTCAGATTTGTTGCTTCGAATTAAATTTGAAACTCTCAACAACTGATGAGTAGTTGAATGCCCAAGGCGAAATCCAAACTGCTCATCAGCGAAAATTGAATTTTCATTAATGTGCGTCATCATTCTATTAAGAATTATTCTTTCGAATAATTTACTTATAGATGAAAGCAAACTAATGGGCCGATAGCTTGAGGCTTCAGCAGGATTTTTATCCGGTTTTAAAATCGGAACTACTTTGGCATTTTTCCAACTACTGGGAAAATATGCCAAATCAAAACATTTATTTCAAATTTTGACCAAGCTACTTAAAGTTGCTTCTGGTATTTTTTTTATTAAAATGTAAAAAATGCCATCCTCACCAGGGGCTTTCATATTTTTAAATTTTTTGATAATAGATTTTATTTCATTCAGATCCGTATTCAAAACATCATCTGATGAAAACTCTTGTTCAACAATATTCTGAAATTCTATTGAAATTTGATTTTCAATAGGACTCAGAACATTTAAGTTGAAATTATGAGCACTCTCAAACTGCTGAGCAAGTTTTTGAGCTTTCTCCCCATTAGTTAATAGAATATTATCACCATCTTTTAAAGAAGGGATTGGTTTTTGAGGTTTCTTAAGAACCTTTGAAAGTTTCCAAATAGGTTTGGAATAAGGTTTAATTTGTTCGACATCTCTTGCGAACTTTTCATTTCGCAGGAGAGTGAATCTTTGGTCAATAACCTTTTGCAAATCTTTTTGAATTCGCTTCAGTGCAGGATCACGAGAACGTTGATACTGTCTTCGACGAACATTTTTCAGACGAATCAGAAGCTGAAGATCGTCATCAATAATGGGAGAATCAAATTTGACTTGGACCTTAGGAATAGCAATATTCCTAGCATCCAAAATTGCATTAGTTAAAGATTCCAAGGCTGAATCAATATCAGCTTTGGTTTCTAAAACAAAATCATGATTTAAATTGTTCTCAATATGATGCTGATACCTGTCCCAATTAGCTTTGTGGTAATTAAACACAGAACTATTGGGTCTGGTAACTGCTTCATGAGAAAGTGAAAAAGTTACTGGAAGGTGATCAGAATCAAAATCAGCATGAGTCACTAAAGGACCACAATACTGACTTTGATTTGTCAAAACCAAATCAATTGTTGATGGATTTCTAACAGAAGAAAAGCAAGTTGGCCCATTCGGGTATAAAACCGAATAAAGACCAGAAGTGCAATCTCTGAATAGAATTTTACCATTGGAATTTACTTTTGAATTATTCCAAGATTGGTGTTGGCATTAAAATCACCGATGATCAAAAATCGAGATCTATGCCGAGTAAGTTTATTCAAATCCCCTTTGAAATAATTTTTATTTTCCCCAGTGCATTGAAAGGCAAATATGCAGCTGCAATCATAATTTTCCCAAAAGAAGTTTCCAGTTCAATGCCCAAACTTTCAATAACTTTTAACTTAAAGTCACGTAACGTGCTATAAGTCATACTACGGTGGATAACTATTGCAACTCCACCGCCATTTCGATTCATTCTGTTATTGGTTATAACTTTATAATCTGGATCACTTTTCAAATAAGTGCCAGTTTTTAAAAATGTTTCGGTTATAACAGCAACATGCACGTTATGAACTCGTAAAAGTTGAAAAATTCATTTTCTTTCGCTTTTAAAGAGCGAGCATTAAAATTCATAATATTGATGGAATTACTTAGATCCATGATTAAACTTCAGGGTAAGAACAACATCATTCGCAAATTTTAATCCAATCTGGATTGCTTCCATCATGGATGTAGCATTACTCATTGTTTGAATCAAACCAAACAGTGAGTTTTGCAAAAAGTCATTTTTCAAACGTAACATCGCCGAGATCAGAAGATCCCAAAGCGTTGCCAGCAGAAAAATTTTCAAATGAAATTTGAGGTACCTGCCCAATTTGAAAATTGGTAGAGGATTTAAAATTCGTGGATGAACCCGAACCCGAAACGACGTTGGCATAAGAAATACCATTGCTGTTACCAAACTTTTCCACGGTAGGGGTATTTCTAGCATTGTTCGAGTGAGACAGCACGAACGTTTGATTTAAAGATGCAGGTACAACCTGACTTTGAGAAAATTTCGGTTTGGATTTCGAGAATCCAAAACCTTTTTTCTGATGGGGCAATCCCAGAAATTTGATTTGTGATTTCCACCACAATTTGCACATTTAAATTGGGTGATTTCTTTCACGGGACAATTGTCATTGTCGTGAGAAGAATCCCCACAAACCATGCATTTTGGAACCATGGCGCAATGATCAGTACCGTGACCGAATGCCTGGCAACGCCGGCACTGGGTCAGATTCTGGCCATTACCGCCATGTTTCTTAAAATGCTCCCACTTTACCCGTACATGGAACAAAAACTGTACTTTGTCCAAAAGTTTCAAATTGTTGATTTCATTTCTGTTGAAATGAATCAGATAAAATTGTGAAGTCAAACCAAAGCGAGAAATATTCCCGTTTGATTTTTTCTTCATTGGTATTACTTGGGATGGGGCAAAGCCAAGCAACACCTTAAGTTCGTTTTTGATCTCATCCACCGACAAGTCGTTGGAGAGACCTTTCAGGACCGCCTTGAATGGACGAGCATTCTTGGTCTCATACGTGTAGAAATTGTGTAACCAACAAAAGTTTGGTGATCTTGTAAAGATTCCGTCAACAAGCGACATTCTCCTCTTCGACCAAGCAGGAACGAAACCTTCAAATTGCAAGTTTCCTTGCAATTCTTCAGTTGCGTTCGGAAGCTGGCCAAATCGGAGACGGAAGTCACTACAATTGGCGAAGCCTTTACTCGTTTCTCGACGGCAGAAGGCTCAGTACGAGGAGAAGGATCTTGTCAACAGTTTCGGATAAAACACCGAAACTGTTTGCCAATGGAATTGGAGGATTGACCTCACTTTCAGAATCAGAATCAGACCTCGGATGAGGCTGTTTTCTTTTTCTGTTTCCGTTAGCCGGTTTAGCGTTCAAACGCTTCACCGACGTAACGACCAAATCTTCAGAAGATTTGCGTTTACCTTTGTTTTGACGCATTTTGCAAGCAAAGTTCTCTTAAAAAGATGGCTTCGTTTGTAAAATACAACAAAATTTCAGGTGGGGTTAGTCTTGAAAAGACTGTTTAGAATTTGGGAAAATAACTCAGGTAGTCTTTAAAAAGACTGTGATTTTTTTTGAAATAACTCTGAGCTTAGGTAGTAAAAAATACCGCAGCTCTAGTGTCCGTTCACCTCGAATGTTCGCAAGACACTGGGGGGCAGGGTTTACAGTTTGGGGGCACGTGCACGTGTAAGGGGAGAGATCTCTTAAATCTAGTCTGCACTCTCAGTCGCCGGCGCGGTCCACTGGCTCGAGGATTTAGCGCGTCCTCTACGGACTCGCACGCCTGTCCGATTCTCGATCGGAAGTTGGCCAGCTGGGCTGGCGTGAACGACTGGGTCCTCTGGCTCACGTGCGTTGGCGGGCACGCTACGGACACGTTGCTCTGCTGCTGCGGCTGCTGACTCGCTGCTGTTGCTCGGCGGATGAACGCCGCTGCCTACTACGCTGCCGGCCGGTTCTCGCGATCACGTGTGCTGATCTGCTACTGCTACGTCTGGGCGGGCTCTCGGGCCGCCTGGTACAAACGCTGCTACTGGGCAGGACTCCCACGCTGGTGGGACTTCGCTGGGACACGTGGCACTCGATCTTGGCACTTCCAGGCGCCGGTGAGGTCCACTCGCTCAGAGATTTGACGCGTCTCCTACGGACAACTCACCTGCCGATCGTTATCGGATTGTTCGCCAGCGATGCTGGTTGGAAACGGCTGGGTCCAATGGCTCACGTGCGTTGGCGGGCACGCTACGGACTCGTGCTTCGAGCTAAAGTTGCTGGCCACGTGTCGCGGGTCAATCGCCGGTTCGAACGGATGTAGACGAAAGTCGATGGTGGTCCAGTGGCTCAAGGTTGATGGCGGCAACCTCTACGGACGACACCACGTGGCCGTGTGGGCGGCTCAGCGGGCCAGCTATGCTGGAGCCTCGTCGACGATCGCGTCCTGTGGCTCGGAGGGAATGGTGTGGCCTCCTACGGACTCTCGGCGGACCCTGGCGGATAGGCACGGTTCGTTCGCTGTGTGGGCTTGCTTGGGCTGCTCCGGTGTGAAGCACGCGGTGGCGTGGTGCTTACCTCACAGTGCTGCACCGCGTTGTGAAACGTTCGCAGGTGCTGGTGGGATGTAGAATCTACCAAAAGAACCTTCGCCTGAAGGTTCTACGGGCGAAACGGGGCAACTTAGATCACTGGCCTAATTTAATGTATTTAATTACCTTTGGTTCTGGTTTGTAACAACACGCCCGCGGGGGCGGTGGAGCGGAAAACGCTAATCTAGCGACTTGGGCCTAATTTCACAAAATTGGTAAAGTGATCTAAATTAATTAAAAGAACTACAATAACTCGGGAGTGAACTCACGTCCAAATACACTTCGCTTTGCACACGCGGACTTAAATTCAACGGCTTGGCTAATTGGCAGACTTGTAAATTTTCGCAACTACTACACATCCCTAAATGCTGGTGATCTTCACTAGCGCACGATCTCGGAGCAAATGGCAGAGAGCCCTTGACGACACTAGGTCGAGACCTTGACCGCGAAAAAAGGCTCACTCGTGGCCGGCTCTGATTGGTCAAGGCCGAGTCCTACTCGCAAGGTGCCCTGGTTGCTAAGCACTTAGCGGAAAATTGAGAGAGTTTCGGCCAGGTCAATATATCACACGATCATCGTCTACGGGAGATGTAGAGTTGACCTATTTTTTTAATTTTTAGTTCCGAAACTCACCACCTCACCCAGTTGGCGCTCGCTCATTTAGGGGAAATTGATGATCGCCCATGATCGTTCTTGATATGGTTACAGCATAGGATTCGTCGGAGTCGTCACTTTCAGCGTAATTTCGAAAGGCAGCTGTATTGCGTCGGTTTCGATTTGAACGATTCCGACGACTTCGAGTGTGGTGTGCAATACAGTCAGATTTGCGAACCTGATGCACCCTGGCTATATGCTGGACGTAGTTGGACACAGCCCATGTACGTCCGGTTTGAATGCATACAACCGACCTTCCACATTTCAAAACGCAATCAGCTTTGACTGCCACCCTGTTGGGGGCTTGTTCTGTTATGCGCACGGCTAAGTTATTGAAATCGTCCATTTTGATGCCAGTGCCAGGACGAGTTCCATAATAGGTGGCCAAACGTTTTATAAGTGATTTTTGTATCTCAGCTGGTGTTACAATGGGAGCAATTCTCTGAGATTTCGGTCATTCGATTTTTTTTGTATTTTTTAATCCGGCTGAAACTTTTTTGGTGCCTTCGGTATGCCCAAAGAAGCCATTTTGCATCATTAGTTTGTCCATATAATTTTCCATACAAATTTTACAGCTGTCCATACAAAAATGATATGTGAAAATTCAAAAATCTGTATCTTTTGAAGGAATTTTTTGATCGATTGGGCCAAACATTCAATATTACGCCCTTTTAAAATGTAAGTCTTGATTTAAAATTTTTAAAAATATTTTTTTCGAAGAGATCGGAAAATTTCATGAATGTTTCATGTTTTAACATTGTAAATCGGACCTGTAGTTGCTGAGATATCGACATTAGAAAATGGTGGGTTGTTTGGGTGAGACTTAGAAAACATCAATTTTCCTGATTTTTAACCTTTGCGTGGCAATATCTCAGCAACTAAGGGTCGTATCAACAAAGTCCGAAAAAGCAAAATATAGAGAATTTTCTCAGCTCTTCAAAAATATTTTTTTCAACAGTGGACAAACATGGGCACTATTTTTTTAAAATGAAATACTGCGGCTTTTTTCAAAAAAGTTACCTAAAAAAGGATATAACTTGAAAACGGTGCACTTTATCAAAAATTTACTAAAGTACTTTTTGATTGCAAATTCGATTTTACATCGAAAAATGAATTTGAAAAATTTTTGCGACCAATATTTCGATTTTTTTGAAAAAATCTGTATTGATTCAAAAAATCATAACTCGGTCAAAGATTTTTTGCCCATTCTGGCAATTTCTGAATAGTTGGCATTTTATGTCCTCTAAAACATATCAAAAAATAAAAAAAATTAAAAATAGTGTTTTTTTGCAAATCAAGTTTTAGTGACAAAAAGTTAAATTAAAAATCACCAATTTTTTTACCGTGTATCATTTTTTTCAGTGTAGTCCATATCCATACCTACAACTTTGCCGAAGACACCAAATCGATCAAAAAATTCCTTCAAAAGATACAGATTTTTGAATTTTCACATATCATTTTTGTATGGACAACTGCCAAATTTGTATGGAAAATTATATGAACAAACTAATGATGCAAAATGGCTTCTTTGGGCATACCAAAGGCACCAAAAAAGTTTCAGCCGGATTAAAAAATACAAAAAATAAAATTAAAGAAAAAAGACCGATTCCGTAGAGAACTGCTCATGGGTGCAACAATATCATCGACCTCGGGGATTTGTTCTTGCCCAGCCTCGTGGTTAGCCTCGTTGCCATGTATGAAGCGTAAGATCCCATTCTCTTGGACTGATTTGGCTATTCGTTGAATGGTGGACTTCTCTCCAGCCGTTAGCTCAAATTTATCCAAACTAGTTGCATGACGTCCAAAAATGTCAAATTCAGAGACCGTTATAGTCTTTCGCTCGATACCCTCATCGTAAATTGCTTGACCTTCAGCCTTGATGGTTTCATCGATCGCCGTACCCCAGTCCTTCACCTCGGCCAGCGCATCCGAACCAGACAGCTCGAGCAAGTCAATGATGCTGATAACGCGCCAAGGAATGATGCCAATCATTTTGCCCATGCGCTGCCAAAAACGGTCGACTATTTCTCGTTTATCCATAGTTACTTCTCCTGTGATACTAGACACTGCTCAATATCAATCTGGAAGGAAAAGAAAATGGAACCAACTAGGAATAAATGTGCATCGAATAAGCATTTTACGTGCATTAAATGTAAATTAGGTGCAATTTGTAAAATAAAATGCATGGGAAAAAATGTACACCGAATGTCCACTGAATTCCCATAAAATGTGTAAAATGCATTAGAATGCATTCGAATTGAGCCACCCTTGGGCACAAATAAGTTGTATAATCTTGATGTAGTTGTTGTTGTTAATTCATTTATTTCTGGCAGCTTTAACCTTCTTGGTCATTCGCTGCCCTCTTGATGTAGTATTTTTCTCCTCAAACTGTTCGCCAAGATCGACTGTCTCTAAGATGCCGAAGCCCTGCAACGCGATGGTCCTAAATCCCGGTAAATGCCAGGTGATAACGTTTAGTCGGAAGCACTGTCCGATACTGTTCAACTACACGCAAACCTGGCGCTTATCAGACCGATCTCTGATAATCGTCTATCAGAGATTCTCTGATAAACTTTTTAGTTTGAGTTCATCCAAGTAAACAAATTTAACGCACACATGAGCACAACATTGTATCGTACACGAGAATTCACCCCTAATTCATCGTTGCGCCCCTAGTGGCCGATATCGTCATAAGCCGTCATCTCAGACGGGGAGCATTCAGCGATTATGTGAAATAGGGCATACAAAAATTACGTTACCCAATTAATTATTTGATAAATTTTCCAAAATTAAACGATTGAAATCTAATCTAATCTAATCTAATCGAACACAAGCGCAGCCAGTCCGAAGAAAGCATCCTGGAAGAACTTGTGGTAAGATTACGCCTCAAGTCCTTTCTTGTCAAAATTAATGATTACAGTACATCCGAGTTACCCCGAAAATGTATAGCAAAAATTAAAGCGGCCAGGCCTACTGCGTTGCATTAACCGCAGAGACAGATTCTGTGAACGGATCACATTTCATAGAATCATCAGGGAAGGAAGGATGCGTGGACATACCGTACCAAACGCTCCGAAACAGTTGTGGTGTGGTGTGTTAGTGTAAATTTGGCAGATAATGATATTTAGGGGCATGGGGGAGGGAGGGAAGGGGGAGGAAATGTGGATAGGAGAAAAGGAAGGTGGGAATGGGATAATATGGATATGATTGATAGAATATTATATAAAATAAGGGAATAAAATCATCTATCAAATAATGATAGATAAAATGGATAGATCTCACCAAGTCAAGATTCAACAGCTCCAGGCAGCTGGCAACCGTTTCCGTATTTTTATATTCTCCGTCACATCCAGATGGGCGAAAAACTCTTCCACGATGACGATGGTCGTCGAAATCATGTGCGCCACGAATCCAACCTTGGGCTTGTTCCTTGTTCAGCGTCTGGTCGCGGGTCCACCGTCCGGATCTTTGGCCACGAGCAGCAGCTTGCTACGCGCACCCTTGAAGCAATCTCTTGCACCGGTTCGTAGTTCGGACAATTCCGGTACATAACCCATCGTGGCCTTCATGGCGTTCATCGTGCCAGTGCTTCTTCCAGGATCCAAAATCGAGCTTCTTATAAATCCACAGGAACCACCGTCGCAACTGCCGAAACCACTGGCTTAATCCAAAAATCCGCGTTGATTCAAATACTTCTGAAAACTTTTTTCTAAAAACTGATCGTAGAGAAAAACAAACGACAGCAGAAAAAAAACACGTCTGCCCGCACGCCCGGCTTACTGCGATTCCCAAAATTAAACGATTGAAATTGTTCAATTTTTCAATTGTTTAATTGTCATTTTGACATTTTGACATTTTGACATTTTGACATTTTGATATTTTGACATTTTGACATTTTGACATTTTGACATTTTGACATTTTGACATTTTGACATTTTGACATTTTGACATTTTGACATTTTGACATTTTGACATTTTGACATTTTGACATTTTGACATTTTGACATTTTGACATTTTGACATTTTGACATTTTGACATTTTGACATTTTGACATTTTGACATTTTGACATTTTGCAATTTGACATTTTGACATTTTGACATTTTGACATTTTGACATTTTGACATTTTGACATTTTGACATTTTGACATTTTGACATTTTGACATTTTGACATTTTGACATTTTGACATTTTGACATTTTGACATTTTGACATTTTGACATTTTGACATTTTGACATTTTGACATTTTGACATTTTGACATTTTGACATTTTGACATTTTGACATTTTGACATTTTGACATTTTGACATTTTGACATTTTGACATTTTGACATTTTGACATTTTGACATTTTGACATTTTGACATTTTGACATTTTGACATTTTGACATTTTGACATTTTGACATTTTGACATTTTGACATTTTGACATTTTGACATTTTGACATTTTGACATTTTGACATTTTGACACAACGTAGGCTCTTCGAGGTTTTGGTGACTGTCAAACGTTCTAGCCATTTACA
Source organism: Culex quinquefasciatus (assembly GCF_015732765.1). Classification (NCBI taxonomy): domain Eukaryota; kingdom Metazoa; phylum Arthropoda; class Insecta; order Diptera; family Culicidae; genus Culex; species Culex quinquefasciatus. The sequence continues at coordinate 94,513,869 of NC_051863.1, read as the reverse complement.
GTGGTGCCAGGGGGTTGGAAGAAACGCAAGAAACGAAAAAGCTTGTTGCTGCAGTCACTGCTTTTCGCGCCATCGCACGAGACGGATGTGTTTTGCTGTGCGTAGCGCTTTTTGTTTTAAATGTTTTATATTTGCTTTAATGCTTTGAGACAGCCCAAAATATTGATTAAAAGATCGTCACTTGTGTGCTTAAATTCAAGTTGAAATGCTGATAGAAGCAATTTAGCAATAAATAGAGAAATTCGTTAATTTAAATTTAAAAAAAACAAGTATTTAAAACACATGCACACAATCAAAACATTATTTAAAAAATGTTGTGGGATTCAAAGAAATACAAATATTGCCGTAACACCTGTCTGACCTGTGTCCGATTGTTGGCCAACCGGATCACCTGAAAATAGTTTTGCTTGTAAACCTATCAATTAACTTGTCTTGAGGGCCCCTTGGTTCTCTAACTCTACCACGTCCTCGTGTAGCGTTTCCTTTGTAGACCGGAAAAAAGGCACTAACTGTGCTTTTGTCCCTGGGAGCCTGTGCAGTTCTCTATCCGGAAGAATTTACCAGCAGAGCATTTTCCTTCGTCTTTGGCTGGATCCGGGTTTGTTATGGTTTGGTTTGCCATGAAAACTGCATTGCATTAGGTATCTATGATTGAATTGTTTTTTCCACTGGGCCCAAACCCGCCAGGTGTTCAATTTGATCTGAACTTAATTAATAATCATGAAATTCCAAAACTTGCTCGCCATTTCGCTGAATGTTTTCCTCGCTCTGTCAAAATTTGGTCAATACAGTGCGAAAGAGATGATCGAAAAACAACATCACTACCATGTTTGACTTTGTGCGTGCGCGCATATTTTGTTTCATTGGGTGCGTGTATACGAGCATTGAAAAGCTCGAAAACTTAGATGTCAGCCCACCAGATGGCTCTGCGGTTTTGATGATTGAGCGTTGTTCCCAGATTTTAGGAGTTGTCTATATTTTTAAATTAGGTATCTTTGACTCCACACTACAACAACAAATATTTGCTTTAATGCTTTGAGACAGCCCAAAATATTGATTAAAAGATCGTCACTTGTGTGCTTAAATTCAAGTTGAAATGCTGATAGAAGCAATTTAGCAATAAATAGAGAAATTCGTTAATTTAAATTAAAAAAAAAAAACAAGTATTTAAAACACATGCACACAATCAAAACATTATTTAAAAAAATGTTGTGGGATTCAAAGAAATACAAATATTGCCGTAACACCCGTCTGGCCTGTGTCCGATTGTTGGCCAACCGGATCACCTGAAAATAGTTTTGCTTGTAAACCTATCAATTAACTTGTCTTGAGGGCCCCTTGGTTCTCTAACTCTACCACGTCCTCGTGTAGCGTTTCCTTTGTAGACCGGAAAAAAGGCACTAACTGTGCTTTTGTCCCTGGGAGCCTGTGCAGTTCTCTATCCGGAAGAATTTACCAGCAGAGCATTTTCCTTCGTCTTTGGCTGGATCCGGGTTTGTTATGGTTTGGTTTGCCATGAAAACTGCATTGCATTAGGTATCTATGATTGAATTGTTTTTTCCACTGGGCCCAAACCCGCCAGGTGTTCAATTTGATCTGAACTTAATTAATAATCATGAAATTCCAAAACTTGCTCGCCATTTCGCTGAATGTTTTCCTCGCTCTGTCAAAATTTGGTCAATACAGTGCGAAAGAGATGAACGAAAAACAACATCACTACCATGTTTGACTTTGTGCGTGCGCGCATATTTTGTTTCATTGGGTGCGTGTATACGAGCATTGAAAAGCTCGAAAACTTAGATGTCAGCCCACCAGATGGTTCTGCGGTTTTGATGATTGAGCGTTGTTCCCAGATTTTAGGAGTTGTCTATATTTTTAAATTAGGTATCTTTGACTCCACACTACAACAACACCGTTTATCAGCTAGAGAGAATTCAACGCAGATTTGTTCGATACGCCCTGAGACTGCTGCCCTGGAGAAATCCCCAGCAGCTGCCGCCATACCACTATGGGCCATCCCCATACAAACAGGCGGCCACATTATTTTTTTGCTTTTTAAATGTTTTTTTTTCATACAAATTTGGGTAAATGAATGGTATTGAAATGGTATATGACTTTTCATGTTTTTTCAATAGTTGATTGTTTATAATAAATAGTATTTTCATACATTTGCAAGTACAACAGAATTGCGTATATATTGTATTGCAAGTTTATATTATTAAATTATGGATAAGCTAATACATCCCCACTTCATGGACACAACCCCTCCTCCCTCTTTCTTTCACCCCCCCCCCCCCTCCCCTCCTCCTCTCCAACAAAATTTTGTTAAACGTAATAAATTCATTTTAAGTCAAATATTTGTTATTTACTGCTGTGTGTTTCTTTTTGTGAGTCCATGCCATATAACTTGACCCTTACGAGCATGAATTGCGAAAATTTTAATTGTTAAATCAAATAACAGAAAAATTAATTTTATTCAAAATATTAATAATGAAATAAAACGATACAATACAAAACATGTTTTTACTAATCCTAATGTTCTTGTTCATGAAAATTCATTTGATTATAGAGTTTCTTACGGCTTCAGGATTTGTTAAAGGTACTTTTTATGACGTTTTGTACTAACTAACATAGAACTTAAATGTGGATCAGTTTCATGGATTGATCGCAGAAATTCAACATGCTAAGTCAATATGTATTTTGCTGAATACTTTTTTCGGAGTCAAACGTAGATTCTCCATTCTCCAGTTTTGCTTGAGAAACTTCATTACGAATACATTATTTTGACTAAGGTACACAATTTTAAATGTAGGCAACAGAAAATTCTATTAAAGTCATTTCGAACTTCTTGAAACCAGGTACCTACTGATTTTTTGAAGCGACGATGCCCACGAAGTAGGTAGCAAAGCAAGTAAAATAAACGGGCGCATATGTAGATTGCAGCAAATTTTGATAAAACGTAAATGTTTAAAATGGCATATCTCCGAAAACGCAAAAAATCGCAGGCTGGAAATTTCAGCAATGTTAGATTATGATCCAATCTTTCAAGTGATCTTAGTTTCATGTTTAGCATCGGTTAGCAAAAAAAGTACTCGATTAACAAACACAAAAAAATAAATTTTGTCAAAAAAATGCTCCAGTTATTCGATGAAAACTTCAGTTTTTGGTTTTGGAAACAACATTTATCTTCTAATAGTTTCAAAGCTTATCTCATTACCTTTCCAACGATTGTCCTAATAAAATATTTAAAATGGCTGAGCTATGTTAAAATTAAACAATCAGCCTTTTTTACGAAAACCCCTCTCTTCGAGAAAAGATCACCCTGACTGCACCTGCCCGCCGTACCAATTACAGCGGCAACGGAGCCATCGTCGGACTGAAAAAAAGCGACCCCCGGGTCTTTTGTGGGCTCTGTTGCAAGTTTCTGCTCATTTCTAGGCGTCCGAAGGTTATGTGTGGTGAGTCACTCATAACCTCTTTTACGCAAATGGACCGACGTTTTACTTCCCCATCCGATAGAAGGCGTGATCAGGAAAATCTCGTCTCGAAAAATGCCACCGGGTCCGTCTGGGATTGAACCCAGGCCACTAAACCACCGGACTCGTCGGACTGAAGCGAGCCTTCAATAAAGTGTCCTCTGTTTTTGACGTCAGTTTGCCCCGCGATGTGTTAAAGTCCAAGTTTTTATCAGTGTTAAGACGAATGTTCTAGTTTTAGTCTTAGTTTTTAAGTTCATTTGGGCCGAGGGGGATGACACTCATGCGTTGACCGTGCGATAAAGCTCCCTTTCCAGACCTTTGCAGCGCTAACTTTTGCTTTCCCGCTTTATTTTGCTTTAACTCGCGTTAACCGCGATAACTCGCTTTTTGGCATGCGTTTTGTTTCGTTCACGCATCAGACTGCTCGATTTTTATGACAGCGAGAACTGTCAAACGCATATGACAGTTCTCGTTGTCAAATCAGTCGAGCAGTTTGTTTTGCTGGAACCGATCATCAGCGACCGAAAATCTTGACCGGATCCCGTCGCCGGAGAACCGCGACGACCATGAGGAGGAGGAAGATCCTTCTTCTCTACCATCTTCCTCCTCCCATAAAAGTAAAGTACCTGAACATTATCGTTCAAGCCGCCGTTAACACGACCTGCCAGGAACGAGAGCGCCAATGATCGAAGGGGACACGCATCCGCGTCGATGCGGTTTCGGGGGGAGTTGCTTTGCTCCCGGTGCAACGTCGTGATGGATCACACCCGGAAAGGTTCAATCGATAAGCACTGGCAGGCGCAGATGCACTTGACAAATTTGTGGGGAAAGGAAGAATCGAAGGCGTCCACCGAGAAAGGTTTCGCCGTACGTGTCGTGTGAGACACGGTTCAGGCAATATCCGGAAGGGACGCTTCACGACGATCCGGACTGCGGGGATTCATGTGTTCCACGTGCAACGTGATAATGGACCATACGCGGAAGGGATCCATCGATAAGCACCTGTTGGCCAAGTTACGCGTCAATCATAGTGCGAAATCTGCCTCCAAGCAGGACAATTCCGTGCTGCGGGTCTACAAGTTACAGGACCAGGACGGTCTTCCGGAAGACGATCAAACCTCCTAGGTGGGTCGAATGAAACCCACCCAAAACAACCGCATCCAACGCAAGCTTACCCGGCTTCAGCGAATAAGCAGCTTCCGGATGAAATGTTAATGAAAACGGGCCGCACGCTGTGACCGGGGTTGGGTATGAAGAGTCTGCTGTGCTGTACGGCGATGAACATCCGGAGTGCCATCTGATGGGCCAGCCACAGAAGTGCCCCACGGAATCCTGCCAAGTACTTTACCGGGGATGTCTGACGGGACACTGTTACCGAGACTGAAACCGTGATTGAAAAAAATGCGATAAGAAAATGACGAAACGGAAGCTGCTCAACCGGAACCAATCGGAACACCAGCAAAACTACCTCGAGAACACAAGTTCCGAAAAAGTTCGATGTGCGGAGAGAAAGTCGTGGAATCATAATCAGCTTTTAAATTGTTCTTATAGCGATGAAATACACAATAAAGATATATTTAAATAATTTATTTGATTTAATTTTATACTACTCGATTTATTCCAGATTATACTTTCAGAAATGATTTCCTGAACTTGCCGTAGCCCCTTTGATAATCTTCTCATTGTAATCTTGCATTCTCCAAATCGCGACGCGCACTCCGCCTCCACCTGTCTCCCATTCTGCGAACTCGTTCTGGTAATCGTTAAGCATCTTCTTCTTGTTATTGTCACCGTGGAACAGCTGTTGTTGTGATTCCGTCACCTCTTGCATCGGCGCTACAGACGACCCTTGAACTCCCGGCCCGACAATCGCTGCTTATTAAGGCAGCTAGGTTAGGTTGCGCGTACCCTTCAAGAATGCGCCTCCAGCTTGCGCCGATCGTCTTCCGGCAGGCATTCTATATCTACGTCCACCTCCTCCTGTAATTTCAACGCTTGCGGGGTCCGTTCCGCATCCGCGCCGTTCCTAGATTCTGCTGGGCTCATCGTTGTCATTGATCTTTAGCCGCATCGCATCGCCTTGGCCTTGGCGAGCGTTCCCGAGCTCTTGAGGAAATTCCTCAGTTTCTTGGCGAACGTTTCGGCGATTCGCTGGGGGACGGTAACATTCCGCGCATGCTGGCGTAGCCCGTAGGCGTTGGGATTCAGCTTCGAAATTGTTAACTTCGCTGATTGATTCACCGAGGTTTTCGAGAATTTCCGCGATAGCTGCTTGGTGCTCGTTATCGTAAAGGGCGGGTGATGAAGCTTATTCCAAGCCTGCTCCATCTCCTCAGTAAAGTTGCACCAAAATATCAATGTCCATCAGGATGTGGTGCGCATTTTATCACACAAATCTGCCAACAAAATCAACAATTAAAATCTTAACTCGACCCTGTGATATCCTCAAGTTTAAAGTAAAACACATTTATTGCGGTTTACAATGCACCGCTTTATTCCACCATCTTCGTACACAGACTGACCCACTCGACCGCTCACACGCTTAACCGTGTTTACCTAAACTCAACACTAATTTAGCCATTACACGGCTAATCTAGAATGCCACATCCTCCCCTTCGATAAATTATGAATGAAAGATAACTTAAAAACTATCACTTGTATTTTAACTCTTAAATCTAAGTCCTCGCTGAATTGTATCGTAGAAGTGATGTAGGGTAGAGTAGTCATCAATGAGACACGGGGAACAATGATAAAATGGCTCTCACAAGTCGTAGTTTCAACCAATCAGGCTCATAATTTGAGGAAAGGTGTGTCTACTGGATACACTTCTGCCATAATAGTGGCGTTGGTTGTGGACGCTCCCTTGCAAAGTTATTCATAAATGTTTGATTTTGGGGTGTAAAGTAAATTATGACTGAAAATTACATTTTCGCTCATAGGCTGCCAATAACACAAAAACTAATATTTATCCAAATTTCTTTCGTCATTTCATAGGGCATGAGTTGGGCTACAATGGCCTTTCATTAGATTTGACCAAAATTATGAATATACCCAGAATCCAGGGCTGTCTCATTGTTCCCCACTCTTTTCAGCCCATGGGTAACAATGAGACACTTTGATTTTTCTTCATTAAACTTTTCAAAATCTAGGGAAATCTTTCAAAATATGAATTGGAAGTGATTTTTGGCATATTTATTGAGGTTTGACTTCATTTAGGCAAAAATATAAAGTTATTTGGTATAAATAAATGGATTTTACTAAATTTATTTACTTTTTAGTATAACTTTTGTTAATTAAAGTTTCAAGTTGGCAAAATTGCTTTAAAATGTTCAAGGTAAGTCACCTGCAATGGAACAATACAAAAACATGATGTTTTACTAGAAAAGTATTGATTTTCGTAGAGTGTCTCATTGTTCCCCACCTGTCTCATTGTTCCTGCCAAGTGCGTCTACAATGAGACAGTTGGATAGCTCTGGCTGTAGAGGTCGGATCGATCTCATATTTTGATCAATGTTAGAACACATTAAAAGAAAGAAAATGCAACAAAAAGCTCATTAAAACATGCTGATGAAAAAAATACAAAAATCGTTGAAAGTTGAAAACCAAAAGTGTCTCATTGCTGACTACCCTACCCTACACAGCGTTCGGTCCCTCCGGTATCATAAGTCTTTTGGATTTCAAACGGTTGTTCTTTCTGTTCTTCCCTCTTCCTCTGCTACCGCTGAAAAGAAAAAAAAAGAAGAAAACAAACGAGAAAAAAACAGAGAAAAGCCACCCACAAACAAATACATAATATTAAACGAACCGTGGTTATACCATAAAGTACAAAACATATTTCATAATTTTCCTGCAATATTTGTATCTTGTTAATAACTGCAAATCGCTTGTCCTAGTTTGCATGTTTTTCCCTCATTCCTTTTGTTTACTTTGATCAGCCTTACCCACAAACAGTTTATTTTATATTTCTTCAAATTATACATTTACCATAGAGTTAAATGAACATAGCATTTTAATAACTTTTTCTAGTGCTATCTTTAACATCCCTTACAAAAAATAATTATCCTATGTATAATTCTAATCATTATCTGAAGTCGACTGGAAGGTAGCGCATTATCACGACCTAAACCTTATCACGGCACCTTTGGGAAGGCGACTTATAGTATGTTAAAAATTGAATTGAATCCGCGTTGCAAATGCCAGCACCCATACTCTTCAAAGGGTGTTTTCCTTGTGGGAAACTAGTAAATCAGTTACATTTTAAACTAACAAAGAACTATCGTTTTTATTTTCAAATTGACATATTCATCCAGGTACAAGTGAAATGATGTCCAAATTCCTACATTATAGAAATTTCAATTTAAAAAAAAACGAGGTTGTTCGCTCAACAGCATTAACTTGACGTTCTTTATTCCGAGATTCCTACTCGAAATCAGATGTCCGATGGTTTGATTGTTGAGGCACTTGCAATCTTCTTTTTACACCTATTCTCCCATCCACCCCGGGATTCAAACTAACGACCTTTGGATTGTTAGTCCAACTGCTTAACAGCGAATCTTCCGAGACAGGACAAATTGCTATTTATCTTCCACTAGCTCCTGCTTCTACCCGACCAATAATAAAAACTTTTCTTTATCGTTATTATTAATTCACAATAGAGCCAAACTCAGGTACAACGTCTCGCCTTTTTCCGAAAATGTTGAAAGCAACGTGTAACCGTCTCCCTATCATGTGAGCCATTTATTTGCCTTACGTTTCAATGGTACTGTCAATAGGGTCCTAAAAAGCCCAATGAAAATGTTTATGTCCAACGGTAAAAAGACACGCTTAAAACCATTTATAAACACATTTTTTTACTTTACTACTTTAGCAAGACATTTTTTTTTCGATAGATCAACTATTTTATCTAAAATTTAACCTCACTTTTTTTCGTGTACGTTCAGAATACAGAATACCATACGTATAGAATACATGCGCACGTAGATAACTCTATCAAAGCTTAATTTTAGGACCCAATTGTGATTACGTCACAATCCATTCGGAATACTTTTAAGATATATTCTGTTTTGTACAATCAATACTTCTCTGTAATATAAAACCATATTATCCATCAAGTTTTTTTTTCACGAAAAACTTACTTCTGTTCCTCAAGTTATTTTTTTAATATGTATATGATTTTTTTTCATTCAATTTGTTTTTTTTTCGTACAGGTACCATAGGGTGATTTTATTTGTTTATCTTGATTTCAACCGAATCAGTGTCCTGATTTATTATTAACTTTAACTATAACGACTAACTTAAAGAATCACTTCAAGATTAAGATATTTGGACATAAGATTAACCAGCTTCATTTTTCCATAACACTTTCTACATCTGTTAACCTTTGGCTAAAATCATCTCAAATCTTTTGGCTTCTTTCTTTTTCAAACACGTTAGTTTAAGTTGGTCATGGGCTAAACCCGGCTCAACTGTCAGCAACTCTTCTCTTTTTTTTTAGAAGGTCACGGGCTAAACCCGACTCCTTTTTCCAAACACACTTTAGTTTGAAGTTGGTCTTGGGCTAAACCCGACTCAACACTTTTGGCTTTCGCTGGCCATGGGCTAAACCCGCCATCTTTTTCCAAACACGTTAGTTTAAGTTGGTCATGGGCTAAACCCGGCTCAACTGTCAGCAACTCTTCTCTTTTTTTTTTTTTTAGAAGGTCACGGGCTAAACCCGACTCCTTTTTCCAAACACACTTTAGTTTGAAGTTGGTCTTGGGCTAAACCCGACTCAACACTTTTGGCTTTCGCTGGCCATGGGCTAAACCCGCCATCTTTTTCCAAACACGTTAGTTTAAGTTGGTCATGGGCTAAACCCGGCTCAACTGTCAGCAACCCTCTCATTTTCTTCAGAAGGTCACGGGCTAAACCCGACTCTTTTTTGCAAACACACTTTAGTTGGTCATGGGCTAAACCCGGCTCAACTGTCAGCAACTCTTCTTTTTTTTAAAGAAGGTTATGGGCTGAATCCACTTTTTTCAACTCTTTGTTTGCTGGTCATGGGCCTAACCCGACTCATTGCATTTTTTTTTCGACCAAGACTTCCATTCTTAACTTTCAAAAACACTTTGGATATAGTTGGAAATTGGTCCAACTTGACTCAACTACCTGAAACTCATATAGGCAAAACTTAAACGAATGATCGTGTATACAATCTAACTGCATTAAAACTCGAAAAACATTGTTTTTAACGATATCTCTTGGCTTTTTTCCATGCTTTGTCTGTGCTTTCTTGTGAAACTTCCTTAAATAATACAATCGAACTGTACCTTCAGCCCATTTAGTGTTCATATAGTTCTTCCATCGAATCTAAACGAATCGGTCATTAATAATACATTACTTGACCAGAACAATTGGAATACTTTTATCTTTTATTCGAAGATAGAAAACATTATAAACTATTTTTAAATGAACCTGTAATCCAACAACTTGACGCAATTATTATTGTGACTCTTTCATATTTATTAATTAACAATGTAAAAAGTAAAAAAAAATCTCTTTTTAGGTTCCTATTATTTAATTTTACTGAGTTTTCCTTGCATGCTAACTAATCTATTTCTTATTTCTAAATATTGTTCTATATATTTCTTCCAAAACACGTCAGCACAAATCGCAACATATTTTTTTTTATAACAGTCACACTCGCTCCATTTCTCATTTTCAAAATGTATAGAAATTGATCAACTTTAACTTTTAATACTGCTTCGTCGCCAATATGCTTAATTGACTTCTGCCAAGACTGCTAATTATTCTGATATCATGAATTTATTATTTGATTTTCTATTGTATCATTTACCATCAAAATTGGCATCAAAATTTCATAAATATCAACGTCCTATAATCCTTGACTCAGTTTTTCCTTGATCTGAAATGCACACTAAACAGGTTTCCGTATCCAATACAACAATAAATTACATATTACGTTTAACATGCCATTCTTTGGAATTGTTCATCTTGACCGATAAATAATGTTTATAATACAAAACAATTATTTTATCATTATTGCTCATAATATAGTGGATTTAGCTTTTTTTGCATTTTCTCACGGTCCTTGGAATCGGTAGTGGACAGGCCTAGGGATTCCCATTTGGTCTGAAAACGTTCAATTCACAGATAAATTATGGATTAAAATTTTGGTATTAAACCACTTCTCCAACATCAGTAATAATTGTTCGATTGTTCTTGCAATTTTTAAATTTAGCTGAAAATATATATTTTTTTAAATATTGTTTTATTTTTTTATTTTTTTAACAACATGAACACCCCTAGGGTTGGCTCGATGCCGCCATCATGCACCCGCGTGCTTCGTTTGTTTCTCAACACTGCTGCAGCTGGATGGTGACTCGAAGTGAGGAGGGAGATGTTTTGACATTTTTTTGCCCTTATCTGGCAAGCCGCCTATTTCGACAGCCATTACCAAAGACCGAGTCCAGTAAGGAACTGACCGTACAATACTAAACCACAATAAAACAACTCCCAGCTCAATTACATAAAACCTCTTTCCACTCCTTAGCTTTAATCACTCTACTCACAGTTGTTTATTTTACTCGTTCACCTCCTCAAGCGCAGACTCCTAAAGCTTCCTTCACTACTACCAGTCACAGTTCGACACGGCTTTTACCGGTTATAAATGCCTTCCTCCTCCGCAACCACTCATTATTATTCACCGAATGGAATTCGACCGACGATGCCTCGTCAACGTCGGGCTCTTGTCGGACTCTGCTCGCGCACTGGGTTAACCCAAAATCTCCTCCAACCAAACAAAAACAAAACAAACTCCACGCGTGCAAAATCTACGAATTTATTCCTTTTTCACAAAAACTCAATGTCACACTACTTTTCTCACAACTTTTCTCCACAAAATAAGGGAAAATCATCATGGCAGGATCGCCAATGTGATATCCTCAAGTTTAAAGTAAAACACATTTATTGCGGTTTACAATGCACCGCTTTATTCCACCATCTTCGTACACAGACTGACCCACTCGACCGCTCACACGCTTAACCGTGTTTACCTAAACTCAACACTAATTTAGCCATTACACGGCTAATCTAGAATGCCACAGACCCCTCAAAAAATCTTACCCTTCTCCTCCTTGAGTTGCAGTCAGAAATCTTCCGTCTTCCCGTCCGTTTCGTCCACCTCCACTCGGCCACCACAAACTTTGTCAGCATATTTTTCGGCCCCGCATCTGCTCCGTCGGATTCGCCGGACCCGCCATCGGTGTAAACGGTGTACTACGGATTGTAGATTATCACGTTCACCGTCGGCGCCACAACAAGAGACGAATTCACCTGATCCTAGCGGCACAAACCAGCAGCGATTTCACCACCGAGTGGGCAAAAATAAAACACACTGATTGCTTTGTTTATTTTTCCCGAAACTGCAGGAAAAAAACAAAACAAATACCGAGTTGCCAAACCCGATTAAAAACTACTCGACTTAAGCCAGCAAGGTTGCAAGATCGATTCGTTTGGTTCAAAAGTCGAGCAGACGCTGACCGCTTTAACTCGCTTTAACGCGCGTTAACTTGCGATAACTTGTTTTAGGGTGGCGTTATGTGAAAACTCGGCACGATGAGTAGCGTTGATGCTTTTCGAGCTCGTTTTTGTGCGTTTTAGTGTGTTATCGCGAAGTGACGTCCCCCTCGATTTGGGCAATAAGTGCCTGTTGAGAAATAAACAAACAAATATCAGTGATAGTTCAGTGTCCAGCCAGCTCTAAAACGATTCAATTACAATAGGATCATTTCAGGAAAAAGATTGCATTAAAAATGAACCAGAAAATATTTCTTAAAGGAAATATAGATTGTTAATTGTATTAGTCATTTAAAAATTGTGTAAAATAATAAAATAAATAAATCATCTCCCAGATTAACAGGTAGTAAATATTTATCAGCGCGCCAAATGGATTTGTAACCGTTCAGTTACAAGATCCCTAGTATTTTTAATATGTTAATTTATTTATTTATTATTTGAGAGCTGGCAACGCTGCCTTGGAGTGTGGACGTGTGCGCGTCGGTGTCCGTGTTTTGATTCGCGTTTTGACGAAGTTTTGCGCGGAAAATGTGTGAATTGTGCTCGATATTGGAACCAAAACAATTTTGTCGCGCGTGACATTGTTATTTTAACGGATTGTTGAGTTTTTTCGGCATCCATTTGCTTGCCATTGGATCGGGGCTGGCCGTCAGCCACCCGGCAAATTTCAGCAGTGCATTCAATGAGGAACGCGAGAGCGAGACAGTGATAGAGTCTGCTTGGAGTGAGCGAGTAGAGGGGTTATGATTTGTTGTAGTGGTGTGGTCGAAGGGCTGCGATTATTGCTGTAAATTTAGGCCGGAATTGCAAGGTGTTTTGTAGAAAAAGTGTGTTGGGATATTAGTTGGAGGAAAGTGTCGTCGTTCTTTTGTGTCTAACGAAAAGATACCTCGTGAGCTCGTGACTGTATTGGTGACATCGCGATTCCGTTGGTACACCGATGACAGGTTGAGCTGCAGCGGCATGAGTGAGTGCTTTGAGTTCTCTCCCCGAAACGTCAGAAACGAGTGGGTTGCCAGTGGAGGCGAATTAGGAAGCCTGCAGATATTTAGGATGTTCTTGTACAAACATCTTGCCTCGAGTTGCAGAAATCGACGATTGTTCCAAGGATTATCGAGATGCTGAAATTTGGGTGAGCTCGTTCCTTGTATTTGTATTTGATTTTAGCGTTCCTTTATTTTTTTTTATTGTCGTTTTTTTTTGGGAACAGACGCCGGTAAAAGTATTTTCCAGAATAATCGGGTAATTCGTGTCGCGTTGTTTTCGTCTTCGTGTCTCGCGAATAAATTTGAATAGGATTTCTTTAAACTTGTCGCGGATAATAATGTTCAATAAGGATCAATACGTCTCACGTTGACGCGATGTAGACTGTTATTCTCCGTTCTGAAACGTACACAGCATTTAAAAAAAATAAAAAAAATAAGCGGTAGACTACTCAGAATTCGACAATCTGAGTTTAAAGTAAAGATTTTAATTACTTTTGATCTGGGACGGGACGGCTGGATAGAGTCTTCTTTTTGAGTGTTTACGTTTGTATTCTTCTTCTGTTTTTTTTGCAAGAAAATTCGTGTTCGAAAACAAATATCAAGCAATCTGTGATTCAGATAGCTTGACAATTCAAATTTTCTTGATGATGTTTTTCAACTCAGTGCTCAAGCATGCGGATGACTTTTTCTTTGGTTGAAATGTTGTTTAGTTTTTCCTCGCAGATTTTTTTTGAACTTGGCTGTTAAAATTTTCAGTTGGACGTGGGTGGAGAATCCTGAGTTTATGTTCCATCGTTTTACGGTGGATCCGTTCATAAGGAGCTGCCGGATACAAATTACTTGAAATGGTTGGCAAATCAAAGATGAGTCAAAAAATGTTCACTTCTTCAATTTTTAATGTGTTTTTTATATGAAAGATTTTTAATTTTCATTTGGATGTGAAAAATGCAATACGATTAAATGCGTTTTCTTACTTCAATCTAAAAAAAATCCTAAAAAGCCTGCAAGTCATTAAATGGGAGGGGAGATTTTTTCTTAGATCTGCTCTTGTCGTTGTCCCGTTACGCAAAGAAAGTAAATTAAAAAAAGTGCGAAAAAATCAAATAAGCTAAACTGTGGCCATTATTTTTGTTTGCTTTTTAAATCCAGTTCTACGATGTTGTTTCTTCACGCCACATTTAATTTCATGGGAAGCAATCTAGATGACATTTCTATGTAACGCGCAAAAAAAAATAACAATAGTTTTAAATGAGCAAAAGAATAGTCAGTTCATGAAATGTATTTTTTTTAAATGAAAATGCTGATAAGTCAACATTCGGTGTACGATAGAATTAAATGCCTTTCAATTGAAAATATTTTAATCAATCTATTAATGCAATTTACAATTATTTGAGAAATTGATTTAAATTGTTTTTTTTATTTTTTTCAACTCAAATTACAATACTTCTCATTTTCTCCTCATAAGAAAGGACTGGTTTAGGTTGACAGAAGCGGCCATGTTGAAAGTGGTTTAGTTTGACAATAGGTTTTTTTCTCTTTGTTTATCCCATCCCAGCTTTTGACTAAAGTTCTATCTTTCCACAGCCGGCTGTCTAAGATAGAACGTTTGTTAAATTTTACAAAACTAATAGGGGGATTGTCTCAACAGCAGCATCCGAGTTCTGGGGAAGGTCCGAAGCCGCGTGTTTGGATTCTTAAGTCTCTGTTTTTTTATTTGTGGTTCCATCTGGAGTATTAGTTTTTAAATTATTGTTATTTTTACAGCTTCCTGGATTTTTTTCTAAATTAACTGTCTACATGTAAACGTATCTACTCACTATATGATTTATTTAAATGTTCATATTAATCCTCACCCTATTCCTTTCCTGTAATATACCATCTCCTCATATCATATATGATCAAATTGCTTAAATTAACGAAACTTTCTAAAACAGCATGGGAACCATCCGGAGCATTTATATTTTAAATTTTTGCATTTTTTACAGCTTCCTAGAATCATCTTGATTATATTTATTATATTTCTTATATTTATTATATTCATTCTATTTACTATATTTATTATATTTATATTTATTATTATTACAAAACTATATGCTTATTACATAATACACTACAGACTCACATTTACACTGACAAACTTCCAAATCATTAAATACATTACGCATTCAACCATTTTCATCGGCCCGATGAAATTCCCCTAACCCCCAATCCAAACCTCCCAAAAATATTCCGTTCACTTTTAAAAGTCGCATGGGTTCCCTGCACTTTTGCCACTAGTGAACAACAAAAACATGGGCGTATGGGCGTAGCCTTGGAGCACAGTGTGGAAATTTACGTTCTTAGATATTTTTGGTTGTACCGGGCAGCAATCAAATTGTCTAAAAATATTGAATTGACCATTGTGGCACCCCCTACAGCGTGGTGCAGACCCGTAATGCTATGCTATGCTATGCTATGCTAATTTATTTATTTATTATTTAATGTTCTTTGTGGTAAATGTTCAATGTTTTGGGTTACGAGCTATAGGGAAACACCAATATTGTATAGCGTAGTCCCCGTCAACAAACACAACAAAATATTGTCTCTTAAGAAAGGGCTCAGTGGGTGCAAGGGGGGTATCCAGTGGGTGCAACTTAAGGGCAAGCTTCTACGATGTTGGCGGTATTGGGGGATGACGGTTGAGGAGACCGATGACGGATCCTTCGAAGCAGGTTTGACCGCCGTGAATCGGCCATTTCAATCCCGGTGTTCGAGCGAAGTAGTTAAGTGCTAAAGTGAAAGTTAAAAGTGAGCCAGCAGAAGACGGAAGAAGGATTCCCGCATCACCCTGCTGCTCGTTCAGGTAAATCCTGCGTCTCTGAATCGCCCGACCTTGGCATTCACGCTCACGATTTGTCCCCTCCAGGACCTTTTGATTTCGTTCACCAAGCGTACACGCCTCACACTCGCACGGGTCGGTCCATGTACATTGAGTGCGGAGGGGCCAGTACATGCACCTAATCGTAATAGGACCTCTCGCTCTGGATCCACGGATCCATAATCCGTAAAGGAGCGTTTTTCTCGGGCTGTTGCCCTAAATACCAAGGAGACCCTTCTCGGAACGACCGTTACGGTGATCCCGTGGTCCGCCCGATCGAGTCAAAGAAGGAAGACACCGAACACCTCGACACCAGGCTACGCCATTGCTGGTCAGTACGCGCCATCCGTCCGCCATCGCTTAAGACAGCCAAGTTTTCCACGGCCGCCATTGCCACCCAAGAGCACTGGTCGATGTTCCGTGCGCGGCGCTGAAGCGAGCGTGGCCATCCGAGTGGTGCTAGCCCACCAAGAACCCGAGCCAACCGAAACCGAAGCAGAAGTAGGAGAAGAAGCAGTGCATCAACGGTACGTACCGCAGCAGCTCCAGAACCCCAGCAACCCCCACAATAGCCCAAATAGATAAATTGTTGTGTAAAAATAAACCCATACTTACTAAGATTAACCAACATTTGTTAAATTTGCCCGTGCAAGTATTAACGTTCATTCGAGTTCGGAAAATCTGTTAGCTTTTTGCCTCTAGCATTTTCAACAAACAGGTTATTAAATTAATACTGAATTTTAGTTATTTTAACGGAATATTGGCAGTAACAAGTACGTTTTTGTTAAAATTTACGAAGGTAAAATCAACAATTTTAATTGTTAAAATTTCTGGGCACAGTCTCTCCGTGCAGTAGTTTTTAAACCTTCCATCGGATGAGGAAGTAAAATGTCGGTCCTGGCCTTGGTTGTTGTAAGGCCGTTAAGTCATTCCAGGTGTAGGAGTCGTCTCCATGCCATAAGTACAAACAACATACCAAACAAGCCTACTCCGATGGAATCGCTGGCGGCGTTTGGACTCGCAATCCAAAGGTCGTCAGTTCAAACACTGGGGCGGAAGGTTCCTTGGAGTAGAAAGAGGTTTGGGTGCTCTCCCCATTCAAGCCTTCGGACTCCTAGGTTCGAGCAGAAACTTGCAATAGAGACCACAAAAGACCCGGGGGTCGTTAATGTGGATGGTTTGATTTTTTGATAGTTTTTAATTTCCATGGTTTCTTGATTTGTCTTTAATGAAACACTTCCCTTGATATTTCCCACAGAATTGCTTTATTTTATTTGATCCGCGTTATCCTCCATCACCTGAGGCAAGCCGACTCTTTTTTCCTATCCTAGGGGAAGAGTTAGTGCCAAGAGCTTGTCGACATCCGTATAAAATCACACCTTTTTCCCATTACTACTTTCAAAATTAGTATCAGATTCTACGTAAAATTTCCTTGAAAATTGAGACCTTCTAAGATGTGTGGTTCCTGGGCTATCGCCGTTTGAAATAGGGGTTTCACTCAAAACTTGAGGGGGTGGTCCGATTTTGACGAAATTTGGGATTCTTGCATGTTTTGATAGTATCAACAGCCCTGCCAAATTTGAGCAAGATCGGAGAAGGTAATTTTCAAATGCTGTTCCACTTCAGATGGAATAACCCACATGTAGTGTGTAATATAAAGTGTCTTTTTTGACGAAGGTGATGTGCATGAATTTGCATGCGATTTTACCATCAGATTTTTTGCTGTGTATCCTGACTTAGAAAATTTTCCACAATTCAAATAATTTCTTTAGGGGTTATATCTTTTTTTTTAAATCAAGTTTGGGCTACAAACAAGTCAAAACGAAAACGACTGTGGTACATGAGATTTTCCTGATTTGGTTTTGACGCAAGGTTCTCATCTTATTTTTCAGATTCTGTGTTCACGGAAAGAATTTTGGGAGCTCCACTCGAAAATTTCAAAGGCTATGTAGAAGCAGACGCAACACAAAAAGGAAAACTTATTCCATCCAATTCATTTCTTTTAATCCATGGATTGGCAGATGTGACAGCTCCATTTCAGCATGGAATACAGCTTGCCAGAGCAATGACCGAATCTGGTATTATTTATCGTTATCAAGTAAGTCGAAATTATATGTTATGTTATACTGCCCATCATTGAAAATTTGGCTATTATGCCCTGGGATGGGATAAACAAAGAGAAAAAAACCTATTGAGCAGTTCTCTACGGAATCGGTCTTTTTTCTTTAATTTTAATTTTTGTATTTTTTAATCCGGCTGAAACTTTTTTGGTGCCTTCGGTATGCCCAAAGAAGCCATTTTGCATCATTAGTTTGTCCATATAATTTTCCATACAAATTTGGCAGCTGTCCATACAAAAATGATATGTGAAAATTCAAAAATCTGTATCTTTTGAAGGATTTTTTTGATCGAGTTGGTGTCTTCGGCAAAGTTGTAGGTATGGATATGGACTACACTGAAAAAAAAAAATGATACACGGTAAAAAAAATTTGGTGATTTTTAATTTAACTTTTTGTCACTAAAACTTGATTTGCAAAAAAACACTATTTTTAATTTTTTTTTATTTTTTGATATGTTTTAGAGGACATAAAATGCCAACTTTTCAGAAATTTCCAGAATGGGCAAAAAATCTTTGACCGAGTTATGATTTTTTGAATCAATACAGATTTTTTCAAAAAAATGAAATATCAGTCGCAAAAATTTTTCAACTTCATTTTTCGATGTAAAATCGAATTTGCAATCAAAAAGTACTTTAGTGATTTTTTGATAAAGTGCACCGTTTTCAAGTTATAACCAATTTTAGGTAACTTTTTTGAAAATAGTCGCAGTTTTTCATTTTTTAAAATTAGTGCCCATGTTTGCCCATCTTTGAAAAAAATATTTATGAAAAGCTGAGAAAATTCTCTATATTTTGCTTTATTGAACTTTGTCGATACGACCCATAGTTGCTGAGATATTGCCATGCAAAGGTTAAAAAACAGGAAAATTGATGTTTTCTAAGTCTCACCCAAATAACCCACCATTTTCTAATGTCGATATCTCAGCAACTATAGGTCCGATTTACAATGTCATAACATGAAACATTCGTGAAATTTTCCGATCTTTTCGAAAAAAATATTTTCAAAATTTTAAAATCAAGACTGACATTTCAAATGGGCGTAATATTGAATGTTTGGCCCGTTTGAAATGTTAGTCTTGATTTTAAATTTTTGAAAATATTTTTTTCGAAAAGATCGGAAAATTTCACGAATGTTTCATGTTTTAACATTGTAAATCGGACCTATAGTTGCTGAGATATCGACATTAGAAAATGGTGGGTTATTTGGGTGAGACTTAGAAAACATCAATTTTCCTGTTTTTTAACCTTTGCATGGCAATATCTCAGCAACTATGGGTCGTATCGACAAAGTTCAATAAAGCAAAATATAGAGAATTTTCTCAGCTTTTCATAAATATTTTTTTCAAAGATGGGCAAACATGGGCACTAATTTTAAAAATGAAAACTGCGACTATTTTCAAAAAGTTACCTAAAATTGGTTATAACTTGAAAACGGTGCACTTTATCAAAAATCACTAAACTTTTTGATTGCGATTTTACATCGAAAATGAAGTTGAAAAATTTTGCGACTGATATTTCATTTTTTGAAAAATCTGTATTCAAAAATCATAACTCGGTCAAAGATTTTGCCCATTCTGAAATTTCTGAAAAGTTGGCATTTTATGTCCTCTAAAACATATCAAAAATAAAAGAAATTAAAATAGTGTTTTTTGCAAATCAAGTTTTAGTGACAAAAAGTTAAAAATCACCAAATTTTTTTACCGTGTATCATTTTTCAGTGTAGTCCATATCCATACCTACAACTTTGCCGAAGACACCAACTCGATCAAAAATTCCTTCAAAAGATACAGATTTTTGAATTTTCACATATCATTTTTGTATGGACAGCTGCCAAATTTGTATGGAAAATTATATGGACAAACTAATGATGCAAAATGGCTTCTTTGGGCATACCGAAGGCAACAAAAAAGTTTCAGCCGGATTAAAAAATACAGAAAAAATCGAATGACCGAAATCTCAGAGAACTGCTCTATTGTCAAACTAAACCACTTTCAACATGGCCGCTTCTGTCAACCTAAACCAGTCCTTTCTTATGAGGAGAAAATGAGAAGTATTGTAATTTGAGTTGAAAAAAATAAAAAAACAATTTAAATCAATTTCTCAAATAATTGTGAATTGCATTAATAGATTGATTAAAATATTTTCAATTGAAAGGCATTTAATTCTATCGTACACCGAATGTTGACTTATCAGCATTTTCATTTAAAAAAATACATTTCATGAACTGACTATTCTTTTGCTCATTTAAAACTATTGTTATTTTTTTTTTTTGCGCGTTACATAGAAATGTCATCTAGATTGCTTCCCATGAAATTAAATGTGGCGTGAAGAAACAACATCGTAGAACTGGATTTAAAAAGCAAACAAAAATAATGGCCACAGTTTAGCTTATTTGATTTTTTCGCACTTTTTTTAATTTACTTTCTTTGCGTAACGGGACAACGACAAGAGCAGATCTAAGAAAAAATCTCCCCTCCCATTTAATGACTTGCAGGCTTTTTAGGATTTTTTAAGATTGAAGTAAGAAAACGCATTTAATCGTATTGCATTTTTCACATCCAAATGAAAATTAAAAATCTTTCATATAAAAAACACATTAAAAATTGAAGAAGTGAACATTTTTTGACTCATCTTTGATTTGCCAACCATTTCAAGTAATTTGTATCCGGCAGCTCCTTATGAACGGATCCACCGTAAAACGATGGAACATAAACTCAGGATTCTCCACCCACGTCCAACTGAAAATTTTAACAGCCAAGTTCAAAAAAAATCTGCGAGGAAAAACTAAACAACATTTCAACCAAAGAAAAAGTCATCCGCATGCTTGAGCACTGAGTTGAAAAACATCATCAAGAAAATTTGAATTGTCAAGCTATCTGAATCACAGATTGCTTGATATTTGTTTTCGAACACGAATTTTCTTGCAAAAAAACAGAAGAAGAATACAAACGTAAACACTCAAAAAGAAGACTCTATCCAGCCGTCCCGTCCCAGATTATGCCATGGCTGTTGTTTCGAGAAAAACATGATTTTACGTTTTGTCTATATTTATTTAAAATTCACTATAAAATAATAAGTAAACTCGTAAAACCATTCTTGTAGTACTCATATGTTCGGCCGATAACAATGAAGTTGTTTATTTGAGGTGAACACCTCAACGTTGTTAAAAAAAACTTTTTAATCAAAGTAGCTATTTTTTTTGTTCATTCTTCAGTCCAAATCTGCCGTTTGGTGAAACATTTTGGCTAATGTGTGACATTTGTGAGTAATTGATAACACAGGTTTAGCAGATCTGATACGGAATCTGAAGAAAAGGTGTTGGCGGCTAGACTGGCTGCGTAAAAATGACAGCCCTGCTCGACGTTGACGATTAAATCAACGATGGCTGCGATTACGATTACGTTTAAATCAACGATCATCGACATCGATGATATAAACGCCGTTGATTTCAACGATTAACAGCATTGGTGCGTACAGTAAGAATTGTTTTTGGACAGATTCAATACGTGCTTGGTGTACGGCATAGTATGGATTCCAGACGATACTACAGTATTCCAAGAGTGGCCTGACATACGTTATATAGAGTAATTTAATAGTATACGGGTCCTGGAAGTTGAATGCAAAGCGCTTTATAAAACCTAATGTACTTTTTGCCTTGTTTATTATTGTGTTATAGTGTTCTACAAAAGTTAGTTGTGAGTCTAGGATGACACCTAGATCACGTACTACTTTGCATTTTTTTACTGGTTGGTTTCCTAATAATACTGTTATGTTTGGTGTTTCATGTTTTCTGCTGAAGGCAATGGAATTACATTTCTTTACATTCAATTGGAGTAGGCTTTTACTACACCATGTGTAGAAAAGATTAATTTCGTTTTGGAGTGTGTCTTGCGAACCTTCGAGGTGAACGGACACTAGAGCTGCGGTAGCTCAGAGTTATTTAAAAAAAATTCACAGTCTTTTTAAAGACTACCTGAGTTATTTTCCAAAATTCTAAACAGTCTTTTCAAGACTAACCCCACCTAAAATTTTGTTGTATTTTACAAACGAAGCCATCTTTTTAAGAGAACTTTGCTTGCAAAATGCGTCAAAACAAAGGTAAACGCAAATCTTCTGAAGATTTGGTCGTTACGTCGGTGAAGCGTTTGAACGCTAAGCCGGCTAACGGAAACAGAAAAAGAAAACAGCCTCATCCGAGGTCTGATTCTGATTCTGAAAGTGAGGTCAATCCTCCAATTCCATTGGCAAACAGTTTCGGTGTTTTATCCGAAACTGTTGACAAGGATCCTTCTCCTCGTACTGAGCCTTCTGCCGTCGAGAAACGAGTAAAGGCTCCGCCAATTGTAGTGACTTCCGTCTCCGATTTGGCCAGCTTTCGAACGCAACTGAAGAATTGCAAGGAAACTTGCAATTTGAAGGTTTCGTTCCAGCTCGGTCGAAGAGGAGAATGTCGCTTGTTGACGGAATCTTTACAAGATCACCAAACTTTTGTTGATTATTTGAAAAACCACAAACACAATTTCTACACGTATGAGACCAAGAATGCTCGTCCATTCAAGGCGGTCCTGAAAGGTCTCTCCAACGACTTGTCGGTGGATGAGATCAAAAACGAACTTAAGGTGTTGCTTGGCTTTGCCCCATCCCAAGTAATACCAATGAAGAAAAAATCAAACGGGAATATTTCTCGCTTTGGTTTGACTTCACAATTTTATCTGATTCATTTCAACAGAAATGAAATCAACAATTTGAAACTTTTGGACAAAGTTCAGTTTTTGTTCCATGTACGGGTAAAGTGAGAGCATTTTAAGAAACATGGCGGTAATGGCCAGAATCTGACCCAGTGCCGGCGTTGCCAGGCATTCGGTCACGGTACTGATCATTGCGCCATGGTTCCAAAATGCATGGTTTGCGGGGATTCTTCTCACGACAAGGACAATTGTCCTGTGAAAGAAGTCACCCAATTTAAATGTGCAAATTGTGGTGGAAATCACAAATCAAATTTCTGGGATTGCCCCATCAGAAAAAAGGTTTTGGATTCTCGTGCTAAGCTTCAGCCGAAATCCAAACCGAAATTTTCTCAAAGTCAGGTTGTACCTGCAACTTTAAATCAAACGTTCGTGCTGTCTCAATGCTAGAAACACCCCTACCGTGGAAAAGTTAGGTAACAGCAATGGTATTTCTTATGCCAACGTCGTTTCGGGTTCGGGTTCATCCACGAATTTTAAATCCTCTACCAATTTTCAAATTGGGCAGGTACCTCAAATTTCATTTGAAAATTTTTCTGCTGGCAACGCTTTGGGATCTTCTGATCTCGGCGATGTTACGTTTGAAAAAATGACTTTTTTGCAAAACTCACTGTTTGGTTTGATTCAAACAATGAGTAATGCTACATCCATGATGGAAGCAATCCAGATTGGATTAAAATTTGCGAATGATGTTGTTCTTACCCTGAAGTTTAATCAATTCCATCAATATTATGAATTTTAATGCTCGCTCTTTAAAAGCGAAAGAAAATGAATTTTTCAACTTTTTACGAGTTCATAACGTGCACATATAACCGAAACATTTTTAAAAACTGGCACTTATTTGAAAAGTGATCCAGATTATAAAGTTATAACCAATAACAGAATGAATCGAAATGGCGGTGGAGTTGCAATAGTTATCCACCGTAGTATGACTTATAGCACGTTACGTGACTTTAAGTTAAAAGTTATTGAAAGTTTGGGCATTGAACTTGAAACTTCATTTGGGAAAATTATGATTGCAGCTGCATATTTGCCTTTCCAATGCACTGGGGAAAATAAAAATTATTTCAAAGGGGATTTGAATAAACTTACTCGGCATAGATCTCGATTTTTGATCATCGGTGATTTTAATGCCAAACACCAATCTTGGAATAATTCAAAAGTAAATTCCAATGGTAAAATTCTATTCAGAGATTGCACTTCTGGTCTTTATTCGGTTTTATACCCGAATGGGCCAACTTGCTTTTCTTCTGTTAGAAATCCATCAACAATTGATTTGGTTTTGACAAATCAAAGTCAGTATTGTGGTCCTTTAGTGACTCATGCTGATTTTGATTCTGATCACCTTCCAGTAACTTTTTCACTTTCTCATGAAGCAGTTACCAGACCCAATAGTTCTGTGTTTAATTACCACAAAGCTAATTGGGACAGGTATCAGCATCATATTGAGAATAATTTAAATCATGATTTTGTTTTAGAAACCAAAGCTGATATTGATTCAGCCTTGGAATCTTTAACTAATGCAATTTTGGATGCTAGGAATATTGCTATTCCTAAAGTCCAAGTCAAATTTGATTCTCCCATTATTGATGACGATCTTCAGCTTTTGATTCGTCTGAAAATGTTCGCCGAAGACAGTATCAACGTTCTCGTGATCCTGCACTGAAGCGAATTCAAAAGATTTGCAAAAGGTTATTGACCACAGATTCACTCTCCTGCGAAATGAAAAGTTCGCAAGAGATGTCGAACAAATTAAACCTTATTCCAAACCTTTTGGAAACTTTCAAAGGTTCTTAAGAAACCTCAAAACCAATCCCTTCTTTAAGAGATGGTGATAATATTCTATTAACTAATGGGGAGAAAGCTCAAAACTTGCTCAGCAGTTTGAGAGTGCTCATAATTTCAACTTAAATGTTTTGAGTCCTATTGAAGATCAAATTTCAATAGAATTTCAGAATATTGTTGAACAAGAATTTTCATCAGATGAAGTTTTTAATACGGATCTGAATAAAATAAAATCTATTATCAAAAATTTTAAAAATATGAAAGCCCTGGTGAGGATGGCATTTTTACATTTTAATTAAAAATTACCAGAAGCAACTTTAAGTAGCTTGGTCAAAATTTGCAACAAATGTTTTGATTTTGCATATTTTCCCAGTAGTTGGAAAAATGCCAAAGTAGTTCCGATTTTGAAACCGGATAAAAATCCTGCTGAAGCCTCAAGCTATCGGCCCATTAGTTTGCTTTCATCTATTAGTAAATTATTATTTTTTTTCATAAAATTATTTTTATTAGGTCCATTTCGGTACTGGGACCTGGTTAGGACCGAGTCGGCTTTTGTAATTACATTTGACTTAATAATTACAGAGGATCTTGTGTGTAAATGTTAGTGGGAGGGGAGCCGATTATATTAGTAAATTATTCGAAAGAATAATTCTTAATAGAATGATGACGCACATTAATGAAAATTCAATTTTCGCTGATGAGCAGTTTGGATTTCGCCTTGGGCATTCAACTACTCATCATTTGTTGAGAGTTTCAAATTTAATTCGAAGCAACAAATCTGAGGGCTATTCTACTGGCGCTGCTCTTCTAGATATAGAAAAGCATTTGACAGTGTTTGGCATAAAGGTTTGATTGCGAAATTGAAAAGGTTTAATTTTCCGATTTACATCGTGAAAATTATTCAAAATTATTTGACGGATCGTACTCTGCAGGTATGTTATCAGAACAGCAAATCTGATCAACTACCTGTACGTGCTGGCGTCCCTCAAGGAAGCATTTTGGGTCCAATTTTATACAATATTTTTACTTCTGACTTGCCTGATTTGCCCCCAGGATGTCCGAAATCACTTTTTGCTGATGATACAAGAATCTCTGCCAAAGGTACACACAAAAAAATATTACTGTAATGACAAAAGCATTTTACTCTTAAATTAATAAGTGGGTAAAATTTGCTAAATTAAAAGTTTTTTTCTTGTTTTAAAAACGAAAACTTTTACTGCTGAAGTTTTTGAAAATCTCACTACCAATTGATTTAAAAGTGTTAACTTTTAACACGGCTGGATAATTTCATTCATTTTGTGGTTCTCGTATAACCGTGTTCCTAAGTCCCAAATGTAAACAAACTTTTTGGTAGTTCCGGTGGTGATTCCAGGACGCGAAATCGAACGCGGCCGCAGCCAGAACACGGACGAGGATTCCTTCGTGAGCCAAAGCGGCAGCAGCGGAACGCCTTCGAAGGTGGCTGGTGCGGGTGCAGGACGAGGTCGGAGAGTTTAGGGGTAAAGTTGGTTTTCGAAAAGGACAAGGCTAGCTTCCTACAGAACCTGCAGCTGTTTCACAACAGGAATGGATTAGAAGGAATCTTGGATGTTTTGTGGGTTTTGTGATTGATTTTATTTGTTTTTGCAGGACGCCGTTGATGCGGTTGCCGAAGATCACAGGTCGAGATGTGGATTTGCACCGATTGTTTTCGATGGTGGTGACCCGGGGTGGTTGGTTGAAGGTCAATTCCCGCAAGAACTGGGACGAGATTATCGAGGAGATGGCGCTGCAGAAGAGGAAGAGATTGACAACGAGAAGCGGCATAATTGAAGGTAGTCAGCAGCGCTATGTTCCGGAAGTGATGAGGGGACAGTGTGGAATGTCCTGCGAGTTGTATAAGTATCCCGAGTACGATGAGCTGATTTTGTCGTTGTTGACAAACGAGCAAGACATCTCGATCAACGTTTGCATGCTGATGGCCAACGAGAGCAAACAAACGCTAAAGGTGGATTGATGTCCGAAGCTGATTACGGTTCTGTTGGCGCACGGCACCGGAGTTTTCAACCATTTCTCGCTGCGTAACATGTTTGACGAGTATTACGCAAACATCCGGAAGAACAGTTGGTACCGGTTCTGGAAGGACTGCCTGTACGAAAGGCCGCTGGTCCTGGAGCTGTCGTACTTGGATTACTTCCAGAACTTGGAATAAGATCCGAAGAAGTCACCGGTGAGTATTGAGAAAGCGTTCAGTGCAAGGTTCAGTGTCTAGCCAACTTCACTTACTTTCAAACTTTTTCAGCAACTCCTCGTCCGCGAACGCTCGACCTGCGACGGCGCAGCCGAATTAACTTGGACGACGAACTGGCAAAATCTGTATCATTCTCGAAGGAGGACGAAGTGTTGGAAAACGATTCCGGTTCCAAGGGCCTCATCAGCCTTAAGTACCGAATGCGCTTCCATAACCGGAAACTACTCGTTCAGGCGCTTAACTTCCCAGGCGGAAAACGTCGGCTTCCCTTCCCGAATCAACAGCCAATGGCCAACTCCTCCAAGCCTGTCTTGATGAAGGCCGGCAACGAGACCAATATGTTCTCTATATCGCTGTCGCGCGTCGAAACGTCCGTCCGAAACCGTCCAGCCTGGGGTCTTCGGAAGTGACCGGTGGCGTACCGTAAGAGTCGGTACAGTTTGGACTCTGATGTTGGGCAACCTTGGGCAGAAGCGTTAAATACAATAAAAAAATGTTTTTTAGCATGCTGTTTTGAACTTTTAAAAATAAATATAAATTCAAGCTTATTTTTCTGAAATTATCACTGTAGTATTAAATGTAGTTTTTTCTTGTCATAAAAGGTTTCCTTTCCAATTAAAAGTAAAACACTTTTACCGATACAACGATTTTGTTCCAGAAATGCATGGTAGTATCAAAAACTTTCCAACTTTTAAATTAAAAAGTTTGAACTTTCTACGAATATTCACCAACGCGAACTTTTAATCCAACGAACGATCTTTTTAAATTTAGAGTATTTTTTCTTTGTGTGTAGAAGCCTTCGTGTCATCACAAGAAGATTACAAAAAAGCTTGGATATTTTCAATTCTTATTTGAAAGAATGGAAAATTACTCCAAATGCTGCAAAAACTCAACTTATTATTTTCCCTCACAAACCAAGGGCTGATTTTCTTAAACCAAAAAGTCATCACATTATAAAGATGAATGAGGTAAATTTAAAGTGGGAGGATCAAGTGAAATATCTTGGACTTGCTTTTGACAAAAACCTTACTTACAAGGATCACATTGAAAGTATCCAGGTTAAGGCTAGTATGCTGATCGGAAGGAAAGGGGTCAAGAAACAGCTTTACGAACAGCAGAACAAAGGAGAGGGAGCGGTTTCTTGGGGCTTTTCTTCACCCTCTCTGACTTGCTTGCACTGTCGCTGCTGCCCATTTGAATTTTTTCTTGACCGGTTCCTTCCGAAGTGCGTATACCGCTTTAAATGTAACAAATATATTAAATGTTTGTATCCACTTATAAACAGGAATTCTAGACTTTGTCTCAAGAATAAACTGTTAATTTATAAACAAATTTTCAGACCTGCCATGCTTTATGCTGTGCCGATCTGGACAAGCTGTTGCTTAACCAGGAAGAAAAAACTTCAGAGGATTCAGAACAAAATTCTGAAAATGATTCTGAAACTTCCTCCCTGGTTCAACACCAGTGAACTTCATCAATTAGCCGAAGTTGACACTTTGGATGTTATGTCCAATAAGATAATTGATGCATTTCGACAAAAATCATTGCAGTCTTCAGCTGCATTGATCCGCTCTTTATTTTAAGGTATCCCTTTTCCCTTTTGTACATGTAGGACCTCCTACATTTGAAATCACTGAATAGCGAAAGCTACAATATTTCATGAATAAATGAAAGTTGCTAGTTGTGGAGTCCTCGCCATTCCGGACGCAGCTCGCAGGCTGCCGATCATCCTCCCGACCGCCCTCTGACCACATGTCCGGAATGCCGCACACTCGATCACCATCGCCGCCAGCACCGTCCTCGTTCACAGCTACCACTCAACTAACTCTTTCTCTTCGGTTTTTCCCCACACGCTGTTCTCTCTCAGCTTATCTGCCAAGGGGCATGACACTCAGCGGATCAGACCCTACACTAGTATTTAAAATTGAGGTGACAAGTCATTGATTGTGATTGGACACTCAATAATATTTTAACTGTACATGGAATGTACATGGAAAAGAAAAACTGAATAAATATAAATAAAAAAAAAAATCGTTTTGGAATACATGACTGTCATTGGCATTTCCTATTTCCATATACAATTTCATGTCGTCTGCATATACAAGTACGTTAATTTTTTTAAGAATGAAGGAAATGTCGTTTACATACAAGATGAAAAGAAGAGGTCCTAAATGGTATCCTTGCGGTACCCCAGAGGTGACGTGAATTGATTCCGATAATTTGGAAGCGAACAATTTGTTCGCGCTTAGTCAAATATGACTTAAGCCATTCCAATAGATTCGGTTGAATTCCAACCTGAGGCCGCTTTGATGGAGGCAAGGATGGACGACCATTGATTGAATGAATCCGGTGAGATTGTTCCTTTTAAATCTTAATACACTATTTTATTTACCTACAGGTCAGTGAAATTTGATTCCGGGCATTCAGTCGGTTTACGTCGTGGCCGTCGCGTTTGATTTTCATCGCCGTCGATTCGTTTATTTCCCCCCAATTTCCCCCCGTTGTATTTCTGTGCATTTTCTGGAGTGTACTTCCGGGCGGTTTGCCTGAGTTGACAGTTGGTTCTGTGGACTCTTCCGATTCCGATGATTTTTGTTGCTGTTCTTAATTATGTTGCACGAGCGGTTTTTGCAAGAAACTGATTACTTGATATCCAAATTTTATCATTTTCGAGTTATTAATTCAAGACCGGATATTTTCGTTATTTAACTTTTGTTTTAATCATCTCCTCACGATGTCGTGAGTTGCGTTGGTGATCTTAAACGGTGCGCGTTGCGGTCGTCACGCAGGATTTTCGTTGCCGTTTCCGTCTTTGTTGTCCCACGATTGTGTGTTTATCTATCCGGGGTCAAAGTTCGACGCAGGAAGGCTAAGGAGGAGATCAACGACGGCAATGGCCAGGAAGTGGAGTTGCTCAGTAACAACAAGTTCAGCCCGCTAGCGGAGAAGAGCAACAACAACACGAATGCGAACCCAGCAGCAGAAAAAACCACCCCCGTGGTACCAGCACCCGGAAAGTCGGCCGGGGAGAAGAAGCAGCCGCCGCTGGTGGTGAAAGAAACGAGCTTCGCCCGCCTTGCGAAGGTGATGTCGACACGTGATGTCCAGCCGGAACACAAACTGGTACGGCACCAAAATTACGTGCTTCTCGAGCGACGACTTCGACACGGTACAAGCCCACCTGAAGAAGAACAAGGTGCAGTTCTACACGCATGGAAAGCGCAGTGCGAGACCGCACCGGGCAGTAATGCGAGGTCTCCCGAACGCGGAACCGGATTACGTCAAGGAGCTGCTCAAGACGGAACATCAGCTGGACGTCTTGGCAGTACACGCCATCAGGCGGAAGCAGCAGCTTCCCGCCATCGATGAGACGCCTTTCATCGTGCTCTTCCCAAGGGCACACCAGTTTGAAGGAGTTGAGTACAAGGTAAAGAAAGTGGGACCCTCGGGGCAAGACAGTGAAAAAAACAGGACAAACTAGAGTTACTCCGGGAGCAAACGGGAGGAATCGAGTGAAATTGGGAGAAATGAGAGAAATCGTGCCATTCTCGTTAGAAATGTCACTTTTGACATTGATGACGTTTCTCTCCGAGTGTCATTTTTTTCTATCAGACACGACGACAAATAATTTTTGGCTCAAAATGCGGTTTGTTTGTATAAAGGTTGATTAAACTGGACTTTTTACCCCAGGGACGTTCCGGAAGAACCTGCAGCAGTAAATTGACGAGCGTGGGCGCCAAGATTTCCAAGAAAGCCATGCCTACGGTTCCACCTGGCAGCAAAACGAGAGTGGCGGGTTGGACTTTGTTCAATAAATTCTGGCATCTTCTGCTGACCATCAGCCCTGCGGTGGGCCGTCCAACGTCAAACTCTGGCACAGATTCTGCGGAATGAGATTGTCCATGCTGTCCACCCCAATGTTTCTTTGTTGGTCCTCAGCAGGATCGGTCCCGTCGATCTCTCCGCATTGTTTTAATTGTTAAACCTGACCGCCGTTATCTCCTGGACCTTCAACTTTGACACAAACATTGGCTTGAAGCTGGTCCGCTGCAGATACCGTACATCCGGCGTGAATGCGGGAGACTCCAGCACAAACGTCACCAACAGGTGCGCCCAAAGCGGAACACAACCTCCTACATACTTGTCGATCGGAACCTCCGTGAACCAGTTCGGCTGCTTGGTTGAGCATTGGGAAGATTCCCAAAAATCATGCCTACTGGACCACCCGGAATATGTTAGCGGGTATTGGTGAAGTAGACAGTTAGGAAGGCCAACGTGCCCTTTATCTTAGTGTTCGGCACGGTCCCTGGAATGTTCGTCGGGCTGGCCCGGAAGCAAGCGTTCTGCATCTTGTTCATCGACGTAATCGATGCCGAGCTTCGGTGGACAATCCAAGCATGAAAAATCCTCAATCATCTGCTGGTAGAGATGGACGGGTTTAACACGACCACAGACGTGGTTCTGGCAGCAACGGACTGGGTGAACAATCTTGAGAAGGCGCTGCTACGTCCCGGCCGTTTCGATCGAACAAGCTTTGTGCCGGACAAGGTTCGCGCAGTATTTTTTCTAGTACATCCCAATCCGATTTGCCACGGAAGATGGCCGCATGACTCGGGTTTCACTGGTTTCACGCATCTCGAACGGATCAAGCCATCGAGCGTGTCATCACCGAAAAGAAAACGAACGTCCTTGCGTTGGAAGAGAGCAAATCGTCACCTACTACGAAGTTGGACACGCTGTTTCCAGGTGGTTCCTTGAGAACTCGGATCCTCTTCCTAATCTTTCCATCATCTCCCGATCCTAGGGTCCAAGGGTCTACCAAACAATTTTCTAATCAAACGCATAGCCCATTTTTGCAATTTTATTGTTTTATTGGAAACGGTAATTTGTAAAAATAAACAAACGAACGGCCTACGGAACACCAGCAAGTCTATTTTAAAATTTCCCTCGCTTGCAGAATTTCCTCTTTGAGGTGCTTCAAATCTGGCCTTATTTAGGAACAATAAATCGAGAAATTTAAAGTGAGAGTGTGTGCAACATGGAGTTAAACTTTCTGTGCAGTTGCTGTGAAGGTTCCCATGGCACTTCGAAAAGTTTAACTCCATGTTCCACGCACACACTCTCACTTTTAATTACGGATCAGCGTCGTGACCTAGTTGGAAAAACTACCACCGGCACCGAACAACACGGTGGACTTCTTCTTAGCATTCAAGGCGCGGCTTTAACCGGTAAACACTACGCCGGGCTACTACGTTGCATAGTGAGAACGGACATGCACTGCTGTTGGCACTGGGCTCTCCTCCGCCCTCTGAGTTCAATTCGAGGTTGGAACTGTTGTTGATCTACTTCGTTTCCACGCTGCTCTTGCTGGAAAGTTCCACTCCTCGGTTTCCGGCTCGGTGCTAACTGTCGAGAAGTCCAACCGGAACTGGACCCTGACGAGCAATCGGCGAACACATTTCCATCGTTACTTGCTCCCCGACCTGACGACGAGGAACAAGTGCCCCCGGATAAGCCATCGTTTTGGGAAGTTCAAGCGGTCAATATCGCACAGTTCCGCATCCTTAACAGCTGAAAAACAAGGGCTGCGGTCGCATTCTTGGTCGGACAATCTTGCCGGTCAACCAACCTGCCGAGGGGAGAAATTTTTTGCACAAAACAATCACAAAATTCGTCAATTAGCGAATTCCACAAAGTATTTTACCTTGGCGCATACTCCACGCGGACACTTGGTCACTGTTTTGGTTGAAATTGACCGCTAAGGGCCCACAGTAACAAGGACAACGAAATTTTTACTAAAAACAGAAAAGTTCTCCACGCGAAACAAACCGTTCCAAATTGTAAATAAACAAAACGTCAATTTCTTGTTTCGCTTTTCTCTCATTTTTTGCTCTTTTTCTCAGAGTAACCGGGAAGAAACGGGAGCAATCGGGAGGAATCGGGAGAAATGTAGAGCAACTGTCAAAAACAAAATTTCAGAGCAAACGGGAGCAAAGTAGAGGAAACGGGAGAAACTAGGAGTAATAAGAGCTACTCCCTTGCTCACTGTCTTGCCCCGAGGTGGGACCAGTCGTCGTCCGGTGGGTGGCCTACCGGAACAAAGAACCGCACGTGACCCAGTGCAAGAACTGCTTGCAGTTCGGTCACGGAACCAGTAACTGCCATCTCAAGCCAAGGTGCAGCAGTTGTGGGGGTGCCCACAGCACGGAAAAGTGCAAAGCAGAAGAAACGCAAGCCAAGAAGTGTGTCAACTGCTCTGGATCCCACGAGGGTCTGGACCGCAGCTGTCCCAAACGTGCGCAGTTCATCCAGTCGAGGCAGCAGGCGTCCAAGCCGAAGCCGCCAGCATGGAAGAAGGATAACCAGACTCCGGCAGGAGCCGCGTTCACCGCGGCGGATTTTTCTCCGCTACCTGGAGCGGTGCCGTCCGTCGGGACGGAAGATAAACATCCTCGTCCCGCAGGAAGAAGTCGAGAAAATACTGGCTCCGGCGCCGGTGCAACCCCGAAGGAGCAACAAGGTGAACGGAAGCTGTACAGCGAGTCGGAGCTGTGGACCATTTACCGAGAATACAGAGTTCGCTTGAGCCAGTGCAAGACACCCGAGGAACAGATTGACGTGATCGCACACTTGCTGACACATGGCACGAGAAAATAATCATCTTATTCAATTACGGTTTTTTTATTTTATTATTTATTATTTTTGTACTATTGATCCTCGGTCCTAACCTGGTCACAGCACCTAAAAGGACCTAATAAAAATAAGTTATGAAGAAAAAAAAAATAATGAACAAAACAGTATTGATAATTTTGATCTGTGCCATGTCATAATTTCGATGAAACGCGTAACGTCATTTCTGCATAAGCTTCGATGAACCGAGTTCATCAGCCAGCCTTCCCAAGACAAGAATAGGCAATCAAACGTCAAAATTATCCACCACTAGAGGGCGCTCAAACTTGGGGTGATGTTTTCATTATAACCTACAGCGAGTAAATTGGTTTGAAATTTGAAATTGTTTTATTTCATCATAAAATCGACATTAATAGCAAATTATACCATTTTCAGGTAAGAAATAATTAGCTTAATTGATATAAACGAAAATATTTTTGTGATGGTCGATTTAACCTGTTCATTATCTGATTCAAAATAAGGGAATGTTTTAATCAACCAAAACATAACTAATCAATTGAGAATGTAGATTATTAAAGTAGACAATTATTTTTTAAAGTCACTTCTACCATAAAAGCAAAGATCTGCTTGAAAAATGATAATTGGATTGATTTTCAAAATTAGCAATCTAACCTCATTCTCGCGTTTTCAATCCGGATCTCAGAATTTTCAATGAAAAAGGCAACTTAGCAAAAAAATCAAAAAGTCAGTCGATAGAACTTTTTATTTCTTACCTCCTGTTAACTTTATTTTATTCCAAATAATCAATTTTCTTTTAAAAAATCTTAGAATAGTTTTCACTCGCCTTTGCACTTATCGCGCAAAGCCGTAAACGTAACCTTGCACCAAAGTTCTCCTACTCGAATGTAGGTGGCGAATAGAGTTTTTAGCTTTGGTTTTGGGGGCCTATAAACTCAACCTACACAGAAATTGCCGTTCAAGGGCCAAACGACATGCGACACCTAGTGTTGAGTAGCGAAGAATGTCGTTTGAAATTTCCGCCCTTTGAGGTTATGTATGCGAATTCTGTTTTGTTAAATTCCAGCGTTCAAAACAACTTTTGAGCAAAAATTCGAGCTGATACTTTGTTAACTTTTTATGCTCTATCATTTTAAAGAATATTATTTTTTCAAAATTATTTTTTTTAATTTTTTTTTATTGCGTTAATTTATAGAGGGCAAAAAGTTTACACTCGTACTACTTGAATTTTTTCTCAAAAGTTGTTCTAAGAGCTGTAAATTCAATTTTAAGTTTGCATTCCTATGTAACCGAACTGGGACGGGACGGCTGGATAGACTCTTCTTATTGAGTGTTTACGTTTGTATTCTTCTTCTGTTTTTTTGCAAGAAAATTCGTGTTCGAAAACAAATATCAAGCAATCTGTGATTCAGATAGCTTGACAATTCAAATTTTCTTGATGATGTTTTTCAACTCAGTGCTCAAGCATGTGGATGACTTGTTGTTTAGTTTCTCCTCGCAGATTTTTTTTTTAATTTAGCTGTTAAAATTTGCGGTTGGACGTGGGTGGAGAATCCTGAATTTATATTCCATCGTTTTACGGTAGATCCGTTCATAAGGAGCTGCCGGATACAAATTACTTGAAATGGTTGGCAAATCAAAGATGAGTCAAAAAATGTTCATTTCTTCAATTTTTAATGTGTTTTTTATATGAAAGATTTTTCATTTTCATTTGGATGTGAAAAATGCAATAAGATTTCAATGCGTTTTCTTACATCAATCTAAATAAAATCCTAAAAGCCTGCAAGCGAGCCTGCAAGTCATTAAATGGGAGGGGAGATTTTTTCTTAGATCTGCTCCTGTCGTTGTCCCGTTACGCAAAGAAAGTAAACAAATCTTTCCCAGTTCCCCAAAGAGGAGCACGTCGAATTCAACGGCAATTTTTACTCAACTTTAAAGAAAGTTAACATTCCTTAGGTCGCACGCGCTGGCAAAAATTCAAATTTGTACCAATTCATTCACTTCAAAGAGCATGAAAGTTTGTTTTTCAATTTGTGGCAATGTGTTGAAATAAAAAAGTGCGAAAAAAATCAAATAGGCTAAACTGTGGCCATTATTTTTGTTTGCTTTTTAAATCCAGTTTTACAATGTTGTTTCTTCACGCCACATTTTAATTTCATGGGAAGCACAGGTATATATACAGCAATTCCATTTGAAAAGAGCCTAAACCAAAAAAAAAGTTCTCCGATCGGGCTCAAAATTTTTCTGGGGGTTCCTTGGCCAAAATAATTAGACCCGTATTTTTTTGTTTGGCCATTAGGGTGACCTACATCGTGCTAGGGTGGTTCGAAAAATGGCAATTTTCGTCATTTTTCGCAAAACACTTTTCTAAAATCATATCTCGCGCCATTTCATCCGATTTTAGCTGTCTTAGATGCAAAGAAAGGTGATGACTTTGGCTATTTGGGAAAAATAGTAAAAGTTCCAAAATCTAGCTTAACTATTGAAAAGTCGTATGAAAACTTAAAATGGCGTTTTGACCGTGTCTGGACCAAAGAGCCTATGTCTGAAAATATTTTATCGGATTCCTCGGAAAATTTCATAACATATCAAAAAATTGGCGATGTCGAACCGTACGTTTTGGAGATACGATTTTTTGAAAATAAAAACTGCGTTTTTCGACGCGCCACGCGCAAAAACGGAAAAATGACGAAATTAGCAAAAAATCAACTTTTTTCACTAAAACTGCGATAACTTTAAAATTTCAGCGATGACCTATAGATGTTTGGGTATCAAAATTTTTGTAATTGAAAGACGCAACTTTTGGTACCATAACATCTATAGGTCATCGCTGAAATTTTAAAGTTATCGCAGTTTTAGTGGAAAAAGTTGATTTTTTGCCGATTTCGTCATTTTCCCGTTTTTGCGCGTGGCGCGTCGAAAAACGCAGTTTTTATTTTCAAAAAATCGTATCTCCAAAATATGTGAAATTTTCGAGGAATCCGATAAAATATTTTCAGACATAGGCTCTTTGGTCCAGACACGGTCAAAACGCCATTTTAAGTTTTCATACGACTTTTCAATAGTTAAGCTAGATTTTTGGAACTTTACTATTTTTCCCAAATAGCCAAACTCATCACCTTTCTTTGCGTCTAAGACTGAAATCGAGATATGAAAAAATGTTTTGCGAAAATGACGAAAATTATTTTTCGAACCACCCTAGCACGATGTAGGATGGCCAAACACGGGTCTAATTAGCCACGAGCGATCAGGCTCTTTTATGGAATTGTTCAATCTAGATGACATTTCTATGTAACGCGCAAAAAAAAATAACAAGAGATTTAAATGGGCAAAAGAATAGTCGGTTCATGAAATGTATTGTTTTTTAAAATGAAAATGCTGATAAGTCAACATTCGGTGTACGATAGAAATAAATGCTTTTCAATTGAAAATATTTTAATCAATCTATTAATGCAATTAACAATTATTTGTGAAATTGATTCAAATTCGTTTTATTTTTTTTCAACTCAAATTACAATACTTCTCATTTTCTCCTCATAAGAAAGGACTGGTTTAGGTTGACAGAAGCGGCCATGTTGAAAGTGGTTTAGTTTGACAATAGGTTTTTCTCTTTGTTTATCCCATCCCAGTAACCGAACAGCGAAAATTTGAATCGTCATTCTTCGATGCTTTGCGCCATCTGTCGGAATTTTTGAGCTTTTAATCGCGAATAAAAGAGGGGATTTCAGCGTACTTACATCAATATTGGCGAATTAAACCTAATTGGCGTCCTTAAAACTACACAGAAAAAAATAACGTGGTAATATTACATCTGGGAAGGGGTACATTTTTTATGTCAGAAAAAATGTTTAATTTTACCTCTAAAAATGTGTAAAATTACCTCATATATGATGAAAATTTACCACATATAAGGTGAAAATTTACCCAAAAAAAGGTGCAGGTGGTTATGTTTTACATGACCAATATGACAAAGAACTTTGTACAAAACTCTAAAAATCATGCTATTTTTATTTATATTTTTTTAATTTTTTGCCAATTTATTTAATCCTGAATAATTAATTCTAATTAAATATTTTCAATCAATGGCACCTCTGTGGATATAAATTGCCCATATTGCCCCAAGTCGAATGGTTCGATACATGTCCCCCCGGTAGAACCTTCCCTCAGGGCCATGGCCACTCCGGGTGTGGCTAATATCCTACCAGTTTGGTCCCAACCCCATTGCCATAAATCATTCTGGTTTTCGAGTGACCGTTCTAACAATCTTCGTTAGAACAGAATTCCTCCCAAGTTGGTGCACAACCTGTGTCTTTCAATGTGTGCATGTGTGTGTGTGTGAGCAACAAAAATTAGCACCGTCGATCCGTCTCTGACGGATTTTCGATCAAAACTAAAATTGTTCAGAGGCTATCTGTTAGCTTATATAGTTCGCATGAAATGTGGCAACATGGTGCAAATTTTGCCTCGTCTCCTGCTTTCTTGGAACTGTCACGCGAGAATGTTGCACCATTGTTGCCACATTTCATGCGAACTATATAAGCTAACAGATAGCCTGTGAACAATTTTAGTTTTGATCGAAAATCCATCAGAGACGGATCGACTGGTAATTTTATTGCTCACACACACATGCACACATTCAAAGACACAGGTTGTGCACCAACTGGGAGGAATTCTGTTCTAACGAAGATTGTTAGAACGGTCACTGAAAACCAGAATGATTTAAGGCAATGGGGTTGGAACTTAGGATATTGGCCACAGGAACAACCACCGAAAGGTTCTACCGGGGGACAATTCGAACCATACGACTGGGACAATATGGTATCAAAATCATGGTTTTGATACTGGTGATGAAAATGGCCATTTTGACAGGATTGGCCACACCGGAGTGGCCATGGCCTTGAGGAAGGTTCTACCGGGGGGACATTTATCGAACCATACGACTTGGGACAATATGGGTATCAAAATTCATGGTTTTGGTACCGTCCCAAGTCGTATGGTTCGATAAATGTCCCCGGTAGAACCTTCCACAGGGCCATGGCCACTTCGGTTGAGGCCAATCCTGCCAAAATGTCCATTTTAATTACCAGTATCAAAACCATGAATTTTGATACCCATATTGCCCCAATTTATATGGTTCGATAAATATCCCCCCGGTAAAACCTTCCCTCAGGGCAATTGAACAAATTGATTACTCCTTTATTTGACCTCCTAGCCAAATGGTGTCTTCGGAAGAGTTGTTGTACTTGATAAGGGCTATCTTTTAAAGTTATTGACATACAGGGTGACGACCTTCCAGGGTGTCAACCAAAACTAACTCTGTTGGATGACGTTGTAGGGCTTTGGTGTATTGCGCAAAGTTGTAGAGAGAAAATTTCATGAAAGTTTGTCAAAGGCGCCAAATTTGTTGCTCTTAATCTACTACGTCATTTTTGCAAAAATGGTAAAAAAGCACTTTTTTGTGATAACTTAAAATGTTAGCATTTTAGCGGCCTACTATGTTCTGAAGAGTTGTTTATGACATAAAATTACACAGTGTCTTGCGAACCTTCGTGGTGAACGGACACTAGAGCTGCGGTATTTTTTTACTACCTAAGCTCAGAGTTATTTCAAACAAAATTCGTCTTTTTAACGTCGGTGAGCAGCTAAACGGCTAACGGAAACAGAAAAAAAGAAAACAGCCTCATCCGAGGTCTGATTCTGATTCTGAAAGTGAGGTCAATTCTCCAATTCCATTGGCAAACAGTTTCGGTGTTTTATCCGAAACTGTGACACAAGATCCTTCTCCTCGTACTGAGCCTTCTGCCGTCGAGAAACGAGTAAAGGCTCCGCCAATTAGTGACTTCCGTCTCCGATTTGGCCAGCTTTCGAACGCAACTGAAGAATTGCAAGGAAACTTGCAATTTGAAGGTTTCGTTCCAGCTTGTCGAAGAGGAGAATGTCGCTTGTTGACGGAATCTTTACAAGATCACCAAACTTTTGTTGGTTATTTGAAAAACCACAAACACAATTTCTACACGTATGAGACCAAGAATGCTCGTCCATTCAAGGCGGTCCTGAAAGGTCTCTCCAACGACTTGTCGGTGGATGAGATCAAAAACGAACTTAAGGTGTTGCTTGGCTTTGCCCCATCCCAAGTAATACCAATGAAGAAAAAATCAAACGGGAATATTTCTCGCTTTGGTTTGACTTCACAATTTTATCTGATTCATTTCAACAGAAATGAAATCAACAATTGAAACTTTTGGACAAAGTTCAGTTTTTGTTCCATGTACGGGTAAAGTGGGAGCATTTTAAGAAACATGGCGGTAATTGCCAGAATCTGACCCAGTGCCGGCGTTGCCAGGCATTCGGTCACGGTACTGATCATTGCGCCATGGTTCCAAAATGCATGGTTTGCGGGGATTCTTCTCACGACAAGGACAATTGTCCCGTGAAAGAAGTCACCCAATTTAAATGTGCAAATTGTGGTGGAAATCACAAATCAAATTTCTGGGATTGCCCCATCAG
The DNA here is from genome assembly GCF_015732765.1 of Culex quinquefasciatus. Classification (NCBI taxonomy): domain Eukaryota; kingdom Metazoa; phylum Arthropoda; class Insecta; order Diptera; family Culicidae; genus Culex; species Culex quinquefasciatus. Next base: position 94,473,936 of record NC_051863.1, on the reverse strand, counting down.
AAAAAAGGTTTTGGATTCTCGTGCTAAGCATCAGCCGAAAACCAAACCGAAATTTTCTCAAAGTCAGGTTGTACCTGCATCTTTAAATCAAACTTTCGTGCTGTCTCACTCGAACAATACCCCTACCATGGAAAAGTTAGGTAACAGCAATGGTATTTCTTATGCCAACGTCGTTTCGGGTTCGGGTTCATCCACGAATTTTAAATCCTCTACCAATTTTCAAATTGGGCAGGTACCTCAAATTTCATTTGAAAATTTTTCTGCTGGCAACGCTTTGGGATCTTCTGATCTCGGCGATGTTACGTTTGAAAAAATGACTTTTTTGCAAAACTCACTGTTTGGTTTGATTCAAACAATGAGTAATGCTACATCCATGATGGAAGCTATCCAGATTGGATTAAAATTTGCGAATGATGTTGTTCTTACCCTGAAGTTTAATCATGGATCTAAGTAATTCCATCAATATTATGAATTTTAATGCTCGCTCTTTAAAAGCGAAAGAAAATGAATTTTTCAACTTTTTACGAGTTCATAACGTGCATGTTGCTGTTATAACCGAAACATTTTTAAAAACTGGCACTTATTTGAAAAGTGATCCAGATTATAAAGTTATAACCAATAACAGAATGAATCGAAATGGCGGTGGAGTTGCAATAGTTATCCACCGTAGTATGACTTATAGTACGTTACGTGACTTTAAGTTAAAAGTTATTGAAAGTTTGGGCATTGAACTTGAAACTTCTTTTGGGAAAATTATGATTGCAGCTGCATATTTGCCTTTCAATGCACTGGGGAAAATAAAAATTATTTCAAAGGGATTTGAATAAACTTACTCGGCATAGATCTCGATTGTTGATCATCGGTGATTTTAATGCCAAACACCAATCTTGGAATAATTCAAAAGTAAATTCCAATGGTAAAATTCTATTCAGAGATTGCACTTCTGGTCTTTATTCGGTTTTATACCCGAATGGGCCAACTTGTTTTTCTTCTGTTAGAAATCCATCAACAATTGATTTGGTTTTGACAAATCAAAGTCAGTATTGTGGTCCTTTAGTGACTCATGCTGATTTTGATTCTGATCACCTTCCAGTAACATTTTCACTTTCTCATGAAGCAGTTACCAGACCCAATAGTTCTGTGTTTAATTACCACAAAGCTAATTGGGACAGGTATCAGCATCATATTGAGAACAATTTAAATCATGATTTTGTTTTAGAAACCAAAGCTGATATTGATTCAGCCTTGGAATCTTTAACTAATGCAATTTTGGATGCTAGGAATTCCTAAAGTCCAAGTCAAATTTGATTCTCCCATTATTGATGACGATCTTCAGCTTCTGATTCGTCTGAAAATGTTCGCCGAAGACAGTATCAACGTTCTCGTGATCCTGCACTGAAGCGAATTCAAAAGATTTGCAAAAGGTTATTGACCACAGATTCACTCTCCTGCGAAATGAAAAGTTCGCAAGAGATGTCGAACAAATTAAACCTTATTCCAAACCTTTTTGAAACTTTCAAAGGTTCTTAAGAAACCTCAAAACCAATCCCTTCTTTAAAAGATGGTGATAATATTCTATTAACTAATGGGGAGAAAGCTCAAAAACTTGCTCAGCAGTTTGAGAGTGCTCATAATTTCAACTTAAATGTTTTGAGTCCTATTGAAGATCAAATTTCAATAGAATTTCAGAATATTGTTGAACAAGAATTTTCATCAGATGAAGTTTTTAATACGGATCTGAATGAAATAAAATCTATTATCAAAAAATTTAAAAATATGAAAGCCCCTGGTGAGGATGGCATTTTTTACATTTTAATTAAAAAATTACCAGAAGCAACTTTAAGTAGCTTGGTCAAAATTTTCAACAAATGTTTTGATTTGGCATATTTTCCCAGTAGTTGGAAAAATGCCAAAGTAGTTCCGATTTTGAAACCGGATAAAAATCCTGCTGAAGCTCAAGCTATCGGCCCATTAGTTTGCTTTCATCTATTAGTAAATTATTCGAAAGAATAATTCTTAATAGAATGATGACGCACATTAATGAAAATTCAATTTTCGCTGATGAGCAGTTTGGATTTCGCCTTGGGCATTCAACTACTCATCAGTTGTTGAGAGTTTCAAATTTAATTCGAAGCAACAAATCTGAGGGCTATTCTACTGGCGCTGCTCTTCTAGACATAGAAAAAGCATTTGACAGTGTTTGGCATAAAGGTTTGATTGCGAAATTGAAAAGGTTTAATTTTCCGATTTATATCGTGAAAATTATTCAAAATTATTTGACGGATCGTACTCTGCAGGTATGTTATCAGAATAGCAAATCTGATCAACTACCTGTACGTGCTGGCGTCCCTCAAGGAAGCATTTTGGGTCCAATTTTATACAATATTTTTACTTCTGACTTGCCTGATTTGCCCCCAGGATGTCAGAAATCACTTTTGCTGATGATACAAGCATCTCCGCCAAAGGTAGAAGCCTTCGTGTCATCACAAGAAGATTACAAAAAGCTTGGATATTTTCAATTCTTATTTGAAAGAATGGAAAATTACTCCAAATGCTGCAAAACTCAACTTATTATTTTCCCTCACAAACCAAGGGCTGATTTTCTTAAACCAAAAAGTCATCACATTATAAAGATGAATGAGGTAAATTTAAAGTGGGAGGATCAAGTGAAATATCTTGGACTTGCTTTTGACAAAAACCTTACTTACAAGGATCACATTGAAAGTATCCAGGTTAAATGTAACAAATATATTAAATGTTTGTATCCACTTATAAACAGGAATTCTAGACTTTGTCTCAAGAATAAACTGTTAATTTATAAACAAATTTTCAGACCTGCCATGCTTTATGCTGTGCCGATCTGGACAAGCTGTTGCTTAACCAGGAAGAAAAACTTCAGAGGATTCAGAACAAAATTCTGAAAATGATTCTGAAACTTCCTCCTGGTTCAGCACCAGTGAACTTCATCAATTAGCCGAAGTTGACACTTTGGATGTTATGTCCAATAAGATAATTGATGCATTTCGACAAAAATCATTGCAGTCTTCAGCTGCATTGATCCGCTCTTTATATAGTTTATAAGTTAGTTTTAAGGTATCCCTTTTCCCTTTTGTACATGTAGGACCTCCTACATTTGAAATCACTGAATAGCGAAAGCTACAATATTTCATGAATAAATGAAAGTTGCTAGTATTTAAAATTGAGGTGAAAAGTCATCAATTGTGATTGGACACTCAATAATATTTTAACTGAATGAATGTACATGGAAGAGAAAAACTGAATAAATATAAATTAAAAAAAAAAAAAAAAAACATAAAATTACACATATTTGCCCAAGACAGCAAAATGTTGTGAGCCTTTATTGAGGAGTTATAACCATTTGTAAGTGATTTTGAGCATATTTTTAAGTTGCAATGTTTTCGAAATGGCGAATTTTGGCGCAAAACCGAACAATGCACATGAAAGTACACACTTTCAACTACATTTTCTGAAAATATCTCCGTGTCTATCGGTGTCGATTTAGAGATACAGTGGACTCTCTCGTTGTCGATCTTCTCGATATCAATATTACTCCAGCTGTCAATAAATTTTTCAGTCCCTTCAAATAGATTGCTTTGATTTTTTGTTCTATAATTTCATAACTCCTGCTCTCGACAGTCCCTTCAATATCGACAACGAGAGAGTCCACTGTATCTCAATTTGAATTTGACGGTATTTAATCAATTTATTTATAATTTTTAAGCGGAATCTTATTGAAACGTGGTAATAATCGGTAAATTGAAAGGGTAAATTGATCGATTTTAATATTGCTTATTGCGAGATAAAATCACATTCGGTGTACGATAGAAATAAATGCTTTTCAATTGAAAATATTTTAATCAATCTATTAATGCAATTAACAATTATTTGTGAAATTGATTCAAATTCGTTTTATTTTTTTTCAACTCAAATTACAATACTTCTCATTTTCTCCTCATAAGAAAGGACTGGTTTAGGTTGACAGAAGCGGCCATGTTGAAAGTGGTTTAGTTTGACAATAGGTTTTTTTCTCTTTGTTTATCCCATCCCAGTAACCGAACAGCGAAAATTTGAATCGTCATTCTTCGATGCTTTGCGCCATCTGTCGGAATTTTTGAGCTTTTAATCGCGAATAAAAGAGGGGATTTCAGCGTACTTACATCAATATTGGCGAATTAAACCTAATTGGCGTCCTTAAAACTACACAGAAAAAAATAACGTGGTAATATTACATCTGGGAAGGGGAACATTTTTTATGTCAGAAAAAATGTTTAATTTTACCTCTAAAAATGAGTTCGATTTGCGATGCCTTTTCGTTGGGTCGCAAAATTTTTCGCGTCCGTCACAGTGTGTTTTTCGTTTTTTTTCGCGTGCGTGTGTGCGTGTGAAGGTGCGGCTGGCTTTGACTGTCCCGATGACAGTTAGCCAGTTCGATTTGCGATGCCTTTTCGTTGGGTCGCAAAATTTTTCGCGTCCGTCGCAGTGTGTTTTTCGTTTTTTTGCGTGCGTGTGTGCGTGTGAAGGTGCGGCTGGCTTTGGCTGTCCCGATGACAGTTAGCCAGTTCGGTTTGCGATGCCTTTTCGTTGGGTCGCAAAATTTTTCGCGTCCGTCGCAGTGTGTTTTTCGTTTTTTTCGCGTGCGTGTGTGCGTGTGAAGGTGCGGCTGGCTTTGACTGTCCCGATGACAGTTAGCCAGTTCGATTTGCGATGCCTTTTCGTTGGGTCGCAAAATTTTTCGCGTCCGTCGCAGTGTGTTTTTCGTTTTTTTCGCGTGCGTGTGTGCGTGTGAAGGTGCGGCTGGCTTTGACTGTCCCGATGACAGTTAGCCAGTTCGATTTGCGATGCCTTTTCGTTGGGTCGCAAAATTTTTCGCGTCCGTCGCAGTGTGTTTTTCGTTTTTTTGCGTGCGTGTGTGCGTGTGAAGGTGCGGCTGGCTTTGGCTGTCCCGATGACAGTTAGCCAGTTCGGTTTGCGATGCCTTTCGTTGGGTCGCAAAATTTTTCGCGTCCGTCGCAGTGTGTTTTCGTTTTTTCGCGTGCGTGTGTGCGTGTGAAGGTGCGGCTGGCTTTGGCTGTCCCGATGACAGTTAGCCAGTTCGGTTTGCGATGCCTTTTCGTTGGGTCGCAAAATTTTTCGCGTCCGTCGCAGTGTGTTTTTCGTTTTTTTCGCGTGCGTGTGTGCGTGTGAAGGTGCTTCTGGCTTTGACTGTCCCGATGACAGTCAGTTCGACTTGCGATGCCTTTTCGTCGGGTCGGTAAATTTTTCGCGTCCGTTGTCGATGTGCAACAACAACAAAACCCTATCATACCATTTCATCTCGATACATCGTAACTCGTCGTTCGCAAAGTTAATCAGTACCTCACTAAACATTAATCATTCAAAACTCGTGAAATCATCTCAAGTTAAAAATTACACTGTTTAACCCTTCAGTTTTAATTACAAATGATTTTGGTTCTATCTTTCCACAGCCGGCTGTCTAAGACTAGACCATTTCATTTAAAATTTAACAACAGATAAACGGGAAATGTCTCATCCGCAGCCTCCGATTGCTTGCCTTGAGAATAATACAAAATACCGTTCAACAAACACTATGATTTTGGGTCGCATCATCATCTTCTATGATGAATCCTGACCAAACACCCTATCCTACTAACAAGTTTTCAGGTTCCTGGCGCTCGTGGGTGTAAGCACAGAGTAAATCAGCTGCCCTAGTAGCAACCTGCGCTAACTAACATTCCCGTCCCTTAAAATCGAGGTCTACAAACTGACATGGCGGGCGCCGTTGGTGGCCAATGACTGTTACCTATTCGCAACTGATCTAGCTTTAGCAATCATGGTGTTTTATCTTTTCAGCGCATTCATACATGCTGTTGATAAGGGAAACACCACTAGATCGTCGAAGCCTATAATCAGTAGTGCTGAAAGGATATTACGGTTCTGTTCAGCAACGGAGGGGCAACCATGGGTGATCTCTCATGCTCATGCTCATGCTTAATTTTACCTCTAAAAATGTGTAAAATTACCTCATATATGATGAAAATTTACCACATATAAGGTGAAAATTTACCCAAAAAAAGGTGCAGGTGGTTATGTTTTACATGACCAATATGACAAAGAACTTTGTACAAAACTCTAAAAATCATGCTATTTTTATTTATATTTTTTTAATTTTTTGCCAATTTATTTAATCCTGAATAATTAATTCTAATTAAATATTTCCAATCAATGGCACCTCTGTGGATATAAATTGCCCATATTGCCCCAAGTCGAATGGTTCGATACATGTCCCCCCGGTAGAACCTTCCCTCAGGGCCATGGCCACTCCGGGTGTGGCTAATATCCTACCAGTTTGGTCCCAACCCCATTGCCATAAATCATTCTGGTTTCAGTGACCGTTCTAACAATCTTCGTTAGAACAGAATTCCTCCCAAGTTGGTGCACAACCTGTGTCTTTCAATGTGTGCATGTGTGTGTGTGAGCAACAAAATTAGCACCGTCGATCCGTCTCTGACGGATTTTCGATCAAAACTAAAATTGTTCAGAGGCTATCTGTTAGCTTATATAGTTCGCATGAAATGTGGCAACATGGTGCAAATTTTGCCTCGTCTCCTGCTTTCTTGGAACTGTCACGCGAGAATGTTGCACCATTGTTGCCACATTTCATGCGAACTATATAAGCTAACAGATAGCCTGTGAACAATTTTAGTTTTGATCGAAAATCCATCAGAGACGGATCGACGGTGGTAATTTTATTGCTCACACACACATGCACACATTCAAAGACACAGGTTGTGCACCAACTTGGGAGGAATTCTGTTCTAACGAAGATTGTTAGAACGGTCACTCGAAAACCAGAATGATTTAAGGCAATGGGGTTGGGACCAAACTGGTAGGATATTGGCCACACCCGGAGTGGCCATGGCCCTGAGGAAAGGTTCTACCGGGGGGACATTTATCGAACCATACGACTTGGGACAATATGGGTATCAAAATTCATGGTTTTTGATACTGGTGATGAAAATGGCCATTTTGACAGGATTGGCCACACCCGGAGTGGCCATGGCCTTGAGGGAAGGTTCTACCGGGGGGGACATTTATCGAACCATACGACTTGGGACAATATGGGTATCAAAATTCATGGTTTTTGGTACCGTCCCAAGTCGTATGGTTCGATAAATGTCCCCGGTAGAACCTTCCACAGGGCCATGGCCACTTCGGTTGAGGCCAATCCTGCCAAAATGTCCATTTTAATTACCAGTATCAAAAACCATGAATTTTGATACCCATATTGCCCCAATTTATATGGTTCGATAAATATCCCCCCGGTAAAACCTTCCCTCAGGGCAATTGAACAAATTGATTACTCCTTTATTTGACCTCCTAGCCAAATGGTGTCTTCGGAAGAGTTGTTGTACTTGATAAGGGCTATCTTTTAAAGTTATTGACATACAGGGTGACGACCTTCCAGGGTGTCAACCAAAAACTAACTCTGTTGGATGACGTTGTAGGGCTTTGGTGTATTGCGCAAAGTTGTAGAGGAGAAAATTTCATGAAAGTTTGTCAAAGGCGCCAAATTTGTTGCTCTTAATCTACTACGTCATTTTTGCAAAAATGGTAAAAAAGCACTTTTTTGTGATAACTTAAAATGTTAGCATTTTAGCGGCCTACTATGTTCTGAAGAGTTGTTTATGACATAAAATTACACATATTTGCCCAAGACAGCAAAATGTTGTGAGCCTTTATTGAGGAGTTATAACCATTTGTAAGTGATTTTGAGCATATTTTTAAGTTGCAATGTTTTCGAAATGGCGAATTTTGGCGCAAAACCGAACAATGCACATGAAAGTACACACTTTCAACTACATTTTCTGAAAATATCTCCGTGTCTATCGGTGTCGATTTAGAGATACAGTGGACTCTCTCGTTGTCGATCTTCTCGATATCAATATTACTCCAGCTGTCAATAAATTTTTCAGTCCCTTCAAATAGATTGCTTTGATTTTTGTTCTATAATTTCATAACTCCTGCTCTCGACAGTCCCTTCAATATCGACAACGAGAGAGTCCACTGTATCTCAATTTGAATTTGACGGTATTTAATCAATTTATTTATAATTTTTAAGCGGAATCTTATTGAAACGTGGTAATAATCGGTAAATTGAAAGGGTAAATTGATCGATTTTAATATTGCTTATTGCGAGATAAAATCACGTTTCTCCTTCGCTGTGAGTGACAGGAGATTATTGCCGCCTTATTACCGCAGTGTAAAAATCAGCAAGTTGAACTGAAATTCTGGTTGATTTGGCTGTAGGTCAAATTCAACTTGGGTTCAACTTGGTTTGTTTTCAATATTTTCCAAAAAGTCAGCTCAAAACTCCAGGCAACCTTTGAAAATTTTTACCCAAATGTATTCGATTCAATGCAATAATGTAAAACAATTTGAAGTAAATAAAATAAATGTGACCAGTTAATAATAAAACGAAAAATACAACAAAGATGAAGAGCATTAGGCCATACCACTTAGCATGTAAAAGAAATGTAATTATTATAAGAATGTTCAATAAAGACATATTTAATTTAAAAAAAAAACAGCCAAAAATTTGTTCTGCGGTTGTATTGCGGCTGTCATGCGATCATTATCTTGCGGTCGTATCACCGCACGTGAACTCTAATTATTGACGCCCGCAGTAAAACATTGTTCACGCTTAAAATTATTAAAATTATGATACACATTTTAAAATTATGAATAAATACATGTTTTTCCCAAAATAATGTAAGTGAAAATTTTAAATAATTGTTCGTATTTAAAATTTAGTATTTCCTTTTATATGTGGTCACTCTGGAAAGGTTGTCGTATTTTTTCATAGACAATGTAATTTCCATAAAAATCGATCAATTTGCCCTTCAATTTACCGATTTTCACCATGTATTCATTATGATTTCGAATAACATTTATAAATAAATTGATTAAAAATCGGCAAATTCAAATTGAGATATCTAAAAATATATACACGGAGATATTTTCAGGAAATGTAGTTGAAAGTGTGTACTTTCAGGTGCATTGTTCGGTTTTGCGCCAAAATGCGCCATTTTGAAAACTTTGCAACTTGAAAATAGGCTCAAAATCACTTAAAAATGGTTATAACTCCTCAATAAAGGCTCAAAACATTTTGCTGTTTTCGGCAAAGATATGTAATTTTATATCATAAACAACTCTTCAGAACATAGTAGGCCGCTAAAACGCTAACATTTTAAGTTATCACAAAAAAGTGCTTTTTGGACCATTTTTGCAAAACTGGCGTATATCTCGAGTAGATTAAGAGCTACAAATTTGGCGCCTTCGACCAACCTTCATGAATTTTTCTCCTCTACAACTTTGCCCAAGACACCAAAGCCCTACAACGTCATCCAACAAAGTTAATTATGGTTGACACCCTGGAAGGTCGTCACCCTGTATGTCAATAACTTCAAAAGATAACCCTTATCAAGTACAACAACTCTTCCGAAGACACCATTTGGCTAGGACATCAAATAAAAGAGTTATCAATTCTTATATAGTTCGCATGAAATGTGGCAACAATGGTGCAACATTCTCGCGTGACAGTTCCAAGAAAGCAGGAGACGAGGCAAAATTTGCACCATGTTGCCACATTTCATGCGGACTATATAAGCTAACAGATAGCCTCTGAACAGTTAGTTTTGACCGAAAATCCGTCAGAGACGGATGGTAATTTTATTGCTCACATACACATACACACATTGAAAGACACAGGTTGTGCACCACCTTGGGAGGAATTCTGTTCTAAAGAACATTGTTAGAACGGTCACTCGGAAACCAGAATGATTCAAGGCAATGGGGTTGGGACCAAACTGGTAGGATATTGGCCACACCCGGAGTGGCCATGGCCCTGAGGGAAGGTTCTACCGGGGGGACATTTATCGAACCATACGACTTGGGGCAATATGGGTATCAAAATTCATGGTTTTTGATACTGGTGATGAAAATGGCCATTTTGACAGGATTGGCCACACCTGGAGTGGCTATGGCCCTGAGGGAAGGTTCTACCGGGGGACATTTATTGAACCATACGACTTGGGGCAATATGGGTATCAAAATTCATGGTTTTTGATCCTGGTGATGAAAATGGCCATTTTGACAGGATTGGCCACACCTGGAGTGGCCATGGCCCTGAGGGAAGGTTTTACCGGGGGGACATTTATCGAACCATACGACTTTGGGCAATATGGGTATCAAAATTCATGGTTTTTGATACTGGTGATGAAAATGGCCATTTTAACAGGATAGGCCACACCCGGAGTGGCCATGGCCCTGAGGGAAGGTTTTACCGGGGGGACATTTATCGAACCATACGACTTGGGGCAATATGGGTATCAATATTCATGGTTTTTGATACTGGTGATTAAAATTGCCATTTTGACAGGATTGGCCATACCCGGAGTGGCCATGGCTCTGAGGGAAGGTTCTACCGGTGCCATTGATTGAATAAATTTAATTAGAATTATTTATTCAGGATTAAATAAATAGGCAAAGAATTAAAAAATATAAATAAAAATAGCATGATTTTTAGAGTTTTGTACAAAGTTCTTTGTCATATTGGTCATGTAGAACATAACCACCTGCACCTTTTTTGAAAAGGTCTAATAAACTAAATTTCAGTTTTTGCTTTTGGGTGTTTTGAAACCGCCTTGAGTCAGGGGTATTAAAACACCCTAAAAGCAATAATTGGAAATTTGGTTTTTGGACTTTTTCAAAATAAACTCCAGTTTTTATATTTTGCAGCCGCAAAAGAAATAAATCTCTCACGGCTTCCAAAAAAGACTGGATTTCTTAGGGGTCCAGACTCCCACCATGAGCATTGTTAGTAGCGAACTAGCAAGCAATTAGAAATGAAGAACAACTCTTTCGTGATAATGGTGGTTTTGAAAAGGACCATATTATTTTGCTGGTGCGCTCCTCTGCTTTTCCGGGTCGATCCTTAATTGGCTGCTCCGGGTGGTCCTCCAAACTGCTTCCTCCAAGTGGCCAAATACGATGTCCAGATTTAACCTATTTTATTTAACTTAAAACTCAGGCCACTTTAAGATATTGGAGCCATAGTGCGTTAGCGATGGCTACAACGTCACGAAGAAAATTACGCCGACGGGAGGAAAATGGGAGAAGAGAGGACATTGCATGTAGAGAGTCGCCAGCGCATCAAGCATCTCTCTCTCACTCCCTCCGTTATCTGCCGTGGCTCATGAGCAGTGCTGAAAATGTCAGGGGTCATGACGCGAAAATCGGCGACTTTGACACGAAATTTTGAGATCCATTCACTGAACCCCAAAACCGTGACATAAACAAACCCGGCGCAGTCGTGAGTGCCCTAGCTCATAGAGTTATCTACGTGCACATGTATTGCGTGTACGTACACGAAAAAGATTGAGGTTAAATTATGTACCGGCCAGCAAAACAAATGGCGTGCTAGTGTGCGTGAGATCGGGCTTAGATAACTCTATTGAGCAGCTGCAATGCGAGGCAGTAGTCGACCAACGCTCATTCGACATTGCACGCACACACATAAAGAAACAAGTTTTTACACAAAAAGTTCGTATTTATGCGTAGAAATGTAATTTTAAATATAAGTTTTGGTTGTTTTAAGTGTTTTGCACAGTCTACAACCATTCAAATATTTGAAAATAGTCAAAATAATGTTTAAAGAGGATTTTACGAGTCAGTCATATGACACGAATTGAGTGATTGTAGCTCATTTTTCACGTCTCTCATTCTCCAGCAGCCGACCGGCACAAGTCAGGCGGCAGTGGTTGAATAGACACAGTAGGCTTGCAGCACATGCAGTCAACTCCGTCAAATTTCAGTCATCAAAACACTAGCGCCACTTCGATGCGAACGGGAAAATATTCAAACAATAAGCTTTAAAGCGATCGTGGGAGAGCGAGAAAAAAAAAGTTTCAGCGCAGCGAAGAGAAGAAACGCAAGAAACGAAAAAGCTTGTTGCTGCAGTCACTGCTTTTCGCGCCATCGCATGAGACGGATGTGTTTTGCTGTGCGTAGCGCTTTTTGTTTTAAATGTTTTATATTTGCTTTAATGCTTTGAGACAGCCCAAAATATTGATTAAAAGATCGTCACTTGTGTGCTTAAATTCAAGTTGAAATGCTGATAGAAGCAATTTAGCAATAAATAGAGAAATTCGTTAATTTAAATTAAAAAAAAACAAGTATTTAAAACACATGCACACAATCAAAAGATTATTTTAAAAAATGTTGTGGGATTCAAAGAAATACAAATATTGCCGTAACACCCGTCTGGCCTGTGTCCGATTGTTGGCCAACCGGATCACCTGAAAATAGTTTTGCTTGTAAACCTATCAATTAACTTGTCTTGAGGGCCCCTTGGTTCTCTAACTCTACCACGTCCTCGTGTAGCGTTTCCTTTGTAGACCGGAAAAAAGGCACTAACTGTGCTTTTGTCCCTGGGAGCCTGTGCAGTTCTCTATCCGGAAGAATTTACCAGCAGAGCATTTTCCTTCGTCTTTGGCTGGATCCGGGTTTGTTATGGTTTGGTTTGCCATGAAAACTGCATTGCATTAGGTATCTATGATTGAATTGTTTTTTCCACTGGGCCCAAACCCGCCAGGTGTTCAATTTGATCTGAACTTAATTAATAATCATGAAATTCCAAAACTTGCTCGCCATTTCGCTGAATGTTTTCCTCGCTTTGTCAAAATTTGGTCAATACAGTGCGAAAGAGATGAACGAAAAACAACATCACTACCATGTTTGACTTTGTGCGTGCGCGCATATTTTGTTTCATTGGGTGCGTGTATACGAGCATTGAAAAGCTCGAAAACTTAGATGTCAGCCCACCAGATGGCTCTGCGGTTTTGATGATTGAGCGTTGTTCCCAGATTTTAGGAGTTGTCTATCTTTTTAAATTAGGTATCTTTGCTTGCAGTCACATGCTAGCAGTGAACAGACATTTTGGTTTGCTTCATGTGTACGCTGGGTTGGAAACTTTTTGCAGGCCTGCTCATGAGTCACGATGTGCCCTCTTCCACAGCAAGATATATTCTGAGCTTGAGCATGTAGCGAAACCAATATTTATAATTTTTGTGTCGGCACCAGCTCCCAAAAAGGCGGGGCATAGCTCTCGTATACTCGAAGTAATGCGAAGAAGACACAATTTAATTAATCATTTCTTTTCTCAGCAAAATTTTTCTTCGCGAGCAGCAGACCGCCATTTTGTTTTGGGGTGCCGCTCTTGCAGAGCAAAATTCATCGCGTCATGTGCTCTTCCTCTCTCTCACACACACACGCGCAATGGCAAACGAAAATTGCGCGACCGACGCCCTCTTGCTGGGTCGAGGTTCAGTTGCGATTGACAAGTTGGACGAACAACATCGACGAGGACGAAACGGCCGGCACGTTTGTGACGAAACCCGACGGAGAGGACCATTTCCGTGGAGGATTTGATTGGCTGCCCGAAATCCGTGGCCAACGTGACAGTACCGGATCAAAACCCCCAGAAGAGGACCATTTCCGTGGAGCCGTGATCCGTGGCCAACGGACCGTTCCGGATCAACACCACCAAAAAAACCCAAAAACCAAATAGTATTTTTCAAGACTCACGAATTCTCACGAAAGAGTTATTCTTTTCAAATTAAAAAAATCCATTTCGCGCTATTTGCGTAATTTATTTAATCATTTCTTTTCACAGCGAAAATTTTCTTCAAGAGCAGCAGACCGCCATTTTGTTTTGGGGTGCCGCTCTTGCAGAGCAAAATTCATCGCGCCATGTGTTCTCCCTCTCTCTCACACACACACACGCGCAATGGCTAACGAAAATTGCGCGACCGACGCCCTCTCGCTGGGTCGAGGTTCAGTTGCGATTGACAAGTTGGACGAACAACATCGACGAGGACGAAACGGCCGGTACGTTTGGACGAAACCCGACGGAGAGGACCATTTCCATGGAGGATTTGATTGGCTGCCCGAAATCCGTGGCCAACGTGACAGTTCCGGATCAAAACCCCCAGAAGAGGACCATTTCCGTGGAGCCGTGGTCCGTGGCCAACGGACCGTTCCGGATCAACACCACCAAAAAAACCCAAAAACCAAATAGTCTTTTTCAAGACTCACGAATTCTCACGAAAGAGTTATTCTTTTCAAATTAAAAAATTCCATTTCGCGCCATTTGCGCAATTTATTTAATCATTTCTTTTCACAGCGAAAATTTTCTTCAAGAGCAGCAGACCGCCATTTTGTTTTGGGGTGCCGCTCTTGCAGAGCAAAATTCATCGCGCCATGTGTTCTCCCTCTCTCTCACACACACACGCGCAATGGCTAACGAAAATTGCGCGACCGACGCCCTCTCGCTGGGTCGAGGTTCAGTTGCGATTGACAAGTTGGACGAACAACATCGACGAGGACGAAACGGCCGGTACGTTTGGACGAAACCCGACGGAGAGGACCATTTCCGTGGAGGATTTGATTGGCTGCCCGAAATCCGTGGCCAACGTGACAGTTCCGGATCAACACCACCAAAAAACCCAAAACCCAAAGAGTCTTTTTCAAGACTCACGAAATCTCCCGAAAGAGTTATTCTTTTCAAACTATAAAATTCCATTTCGCGCTATTTGCGCAATTTTATTAATCATTTCTTTTCACAGCGAAAATTTTCATTACCAGTATTGGAAACCATGAATTTTGATACCCATATTGCCCAAAATCTTATGGTTCGGTAAATGTCATCCCTGGAGAACCTCCCTGAGGGCACCGGCCACTCCAGGTTGTGGACAATACAGTCAAAATGGCCATTGTAATTACCAGTACCAAAAACCAAGAAGTTTGATACCCATATTGTCCAAAATCGTACGGTTCGGTAAATGTCCTCTCGGGAGTACCTACTTGAAGGCACCGGCCACTCCAGGTTGTGGCCAATACTGTCAAAATGGCCATTTTAATTACGAGTACTAAAAACCAAGAAGTTTGATACCCATATTGCTCAAAATCGTATGGTTCGGTAAATGTCCTCCCGGGACAACCTCCCTGAGGGCACCGGCCACTCCAGGTTGTGGCCAATACTGGCAAAATGGCCATTTTCATCATCAGTATCAAAATCCAAGAAGTTTGATACCCATATTGCCCAGTCTCGTATGGCCTTCCATCGGAACACCCCTGAGGGTTCTGGCCACTCCGTGTCTTGTGGCCAGAATATTCCGGCTGACCCGTCTCCGCTTGGGCTGCTCCTTGCTCCAGGCCAGCTGCTTTTCGGCCAACTGCTTCTGGGCCTCCAGGCCATCTGCTTCCAGGTCCAGGTTGTTGTTCACTTCTCGGCGTCCAGCGATAGAATGATTTTCTTGGACGGATTGTGCGGGGTTTATATTTTCCCGAAATGGTGACGCAACAGTGCCTTGTTGCGTCGCAGACCTCTTCCCCAGTACCAAGCATGCAACATTTTCGTAACGCGCGACATTTTTCGGTTTTCTGGATTGACACCTCACCAGAATAGAGCCCTTAGGACAAAGTTCTTTGTCAAAAAATGACGATAATTACCGATGAATGTGGAATATTTCATCTAAAAATGTGCAACTTGAGAGGAGAGGATGAGAGGATAGATATAGAATTGTCATCAATTACGGAAACATAAACAAAACATGTTTTCAAATAAAGCTTTTTATTCATGCTTTTCAGGGGCCTTTTGGCATGCTGGTTCTAGCCAGGTTGGTCTAGGTCTTGAGCGAGTAGTCGAGGCAACCGCCGAAGTTCTGCTGCAGCTGCGACTTGGACCAGAATTCTAACCTGTAAAAAATGAGACCGAGGAGTTTTCAGAGTTGGATCCAGCTGCATTCTGTCGGTTAGAGCTCCAGTGAACAACTTTGCGTGATTCTGATCTATTTCTCCAGCAACTCCTCGAAACTTTTCCAAAGAGCCGGGTGATTACTTTTGGAAAGATTCTCTTCCAGCAGACTGTCTAGTTCGTCTAGGTTCATGTTTCCGTCGTGCATTTTGCCCTTTCAGTCAAACTCTACCTCGTCACCGGCACCGAATACTCCTTGGCCGGCGGAACCCACGTCGCGTTCGGAAAGCGGCACGATGGAACCGGTTCCGGCATCTGCGTAGGTGATAGCGACCACCGACCTCCGTTGGAGATCATTAGCCGCTTAAAATCAAATCACTTCACTAATAGCACAACAAATCTCCGTGAGAACAAACTAGTCCATTCTTTTCCAGGAAATTCACAACAACAATATTTGACAGTTGTCAAATCTACAGCAAAGTCGAAGATGGTGCTTTAAAACTGTACTGATCAATATTGCAACGAATTCGTCTTCCATCGAAATATTAAACATTTCTAGAGTAAAATGTGACAGGCAAAATTTTAAGTTGCAATTCATCTAAAAGAGATGTAATATTACTTATTCCGTTTTTAAACATTCCATTTTGAAGCTTCCATTTTTAACCAATTTTTTGCTGTGAGGGCATTTTTCTTGTTATTCGGAGACTTCTACTGTTGCGATGGTAAACTGCAGCAGGCAGGTTACAAGCACTTGGGAGTCTTTGGCGACTTTCAGCGTTTGCGATGGAAGCAATTCGCGAGTCTAGTTACAAAAAAAAAAACAATAAAAATTGTTGGAGGTTATGCAACTCACAGCCTGTAGCAAAAAACTGTCACTAAGAAACAAAATATACATCTGAGCATAAAAAAATAAACTTTGTGATAAAAAATTATGCTAAACGTTGAAAGGAACAAATTTAAAAAAAACGAAATATAAAGAATAGTTTGGAGATTACTTGCCACAACTACAACTACTAGAACTACAGGTTGTCTAGGGGAAATCAGATTGGTCGATTGGTTACAAGCACTTGGGAGTCTTTGGCGACTTTCAGCGTTTGCGATGGAAGCAATTCGCGAGTCTAGTTACAAAAAAAAACAATAAAAATTGTTGGAGGTTATGCAACTCACAGCCTGTAGCAAAAAACTGTCACTAAGAAACAAAATATACATCTGAGCATAAAAAAATAAACTTTGTGATAAAAAATTATGCTAAACGTTGAAAGGAACAAATTTAAAAAACGAAATATAAAGAATAGTTTGGAGATTACTTGCCACAACTACAACTACTAGAACTACAGGTTGTCTAGGGGAAATCAGATTGGTCGATGCTAAATAAGTCGGCACTGGCAACGTATGTTTTGCAACACTGCCAGTTTTGCTGAGCGTAAAGGGTGGTTGGTGTCCAGCGCGATTGGATATGTCAAACATTGGCCAATCTGTTTGCCTTGACAATCTGTACTTAGAACCTCTGATCAGACTGTCAGACATTTGAAACTAAAGAGGGAGTGTGTGAGAGAGAGAAGAAGCGACACACACCGAGCATTCAAAGGGTTCGGCTTCTTCAGTCTATGCACATACTTAGGAACGAGCAGTCGTTAGAGTTGCGCGATGCATGGGTGGAAAAAAAGTAGCAGAATACAAAATGAATATTATGCCCTGCTGAATTGCGAAGTGTGTTAAAAAGAATTGAATAGAAGTGTTTGAGACTGATTGGGCTACGACACAAGGGTTCTTACTTATTCCTGGCGAGTTTTGCTTGTTGTTGTCATGCCTTGATTGCGACTACGACGTCATTATGCTGACCGAAACCTGGCTGGACGACTCAATAAATGCTGTGCAGCTGTTTGGAAATGCTTTTGAAGTGTTTTCTACTCATCGCAACGCCGGAAACAGCCGCCGTACCGTGGGTGGCGGTGTACTCATAGCTGTCCGGAAGTCCTTGGATTCGACTGTATGCGCTGAAGCTGCTGCTGTCAATCTTGAACAAATCTTCGTCAAAATTCAGCTGAAGACGCAGAAGGTTTTTGCCGGCTGTTTCTATCTACCTTCTGAAAAACGCTACGAACATCAATTGGTAGAGGATCACATAACCTGCATTGAATCCGTTGCTGGACTCGCTGATCCAAGCGATTACATTGTGGTCGCCGGAGATTACAATCAGTCCAATCTGGTTTGGAAGGCGCTATCCGGCAATCGCTCGTTCGCCGACCCCCCTGCACACGCACACGCGCTGTCGGATGGAAAAAAAACAACACATGAAGTGCTAATCGATGGTGTCGCTACACGCAACCTAGACTTCGGTCAAATTCGCCGAAATTCTCGGTAAATTTATCAGAAATTCTCTGATAGAGCGTCTCTATCAGAGAATTCTCCGTCAAATCTTTATCAGAGATCTCAGTCAAAATCGGTCAAATTCATTCGGCCCGATTTTGACGTTTCTTTCTATGTATTGTACACTCAATCTCACCGCGGTTTGTTATAGTATTGGTGTACGCGGAAAATGAATTTTAGTTCAAAATCCCACCGCTTGGGCAGCGCTGTCATCGACGCGCATGCATCCAGCCCGGTAATTTTCAATGGAGATTTTTGGAAAATACGCACACACACAGCTTTAAAGAAAAGAGGCAAAGGCAACGTTTATTTCTGAGGAAAAATACACAAAAAAACACTTTCATTAAATACAATGATCAGGTTCCATCTGCTCATGTCCTCGGCTGGATTACGATCCCGTTCCGGCCTGGAAGTATTAATCTGGAACCGGAAGAAAATGATTTTAGTGTGTTACAGCCTTTCGTGATCCCCGAATCTTACCTTCCAGCAGCCGGGTCGAGGTCAACTGCTTCATCGTTCGGAACCGGTCATCATCATGACAATCGATGTCGGCGTGGTCTTTATGAGCAGGCAATTCTCCGGTGGAATTTCTTTTCCACCGAATCCAGAGAACAGTCCCGCTGCTGCTCAGGTGTTTTGAAGAACTGCAAACAAAAAATCAACTTTGTCACTTGGTAAAAACACTTTTAGGGAAAAATAAAACTTACCATAAATAATGGCCCGACATTCTAAATAAGTCTTGTTGCCACTAGTTTCTATTTTTTTCCAAAGCGGCAAATAAAAAAGCAATGGTTGCTTTGACACGTCACATACAGGTTGAAAAATGATGACAGCTCGTCTTTGTCTGTTTCTTAACCCTTAGCTGCCAACAACACTGAAACTCGTTAACCCTTGGATGTTCTTATAATAAAAAACAAAATGTAAAAATGTCGAAATGCCAAAATGTCAAAATGTCAAAATCTAAAACTGTCAAAATTTCAAAATGTCCAAATGTCAAAATGTCAAAATGTCAAAATGTCAAAATGTCAAAATGTCAAAATGTCAAAATGTCAAAATGTCAAAATGTCAAAATGTCAAAATGTCAAAATGTCAAAATGTCAAAATGTCAAAATGTCAAAATGTCAAAATGTCAAAATGTCAAAATGTCAAAATGTCAAAATGTCAAAATGTCAAAATGTCAAAATGTCAAAATGTCAAAATGTCAAAATGTCAAAATGTCAAAATGTCAAAATGTCAAAATGTCAAAATGTCAAAATGTCAAAATGTCAAAATGTCAAAATGTCAAAATGTCAAAATGTCAAAATGTCAAAATGTCAAAATGTCAAAATGTCAAAATGTCAAAATGTCAAAATGTCAAAATGTCAAAATGTCAAAATGTCAAAATGTCAAAATGTCAAAATGTCAAAATGTCAAAATGTCAAAATGTCAAAATGTCAAAATGTCAAAATGTCAAAATGTCAAAATGTCAAAATGTCAAAATGTCAAAATGTCAAAATGTCAAAATGTCAAAATGTCAAAATGTCAAATGTCAAAATGTCAAAATGTCAAAATGTCAAAATGTCAAAATGTCAAAATGTCAAAATGTCAAAATGTCAAAATGTCAAAATGTCAAAATGTCAAAATGTCAAAATGTCAAAATGTCAAAATGTCAAAATGTCAAAATGTCAAAATGTCAAAATGTCAAAATGTCAAAATGTCAAAATTTCAAAATGTCAAAATGTCAAAATGTCAAAATGTCAAAATGTCAAAATGTCAAAATGTCAAAATGTCAAAATGTCAAAATGTCAAAATGTCAAAATGTCAAAATGTCAAAATGTCAAAATGTCAAAATGTCAAAATGTCAAAATGTCAAAATGTCAAAATGTCAAAATGTCAAAATGTCAAAATGTCAAAATGTCAAAATGTCAAAATGTCAAAATGTCAAAATGTCAAAATGTCAAAATGTCAAAATGTCAAAATGTCAAAATGTCAAAATGTCAAAATGTCAAAATGTCAAAATGTCAAAATGTCAAAATGTCAAAATGTCAAAATGTCAAAATGTCAAAATGTCAAAATGTCAAAATGTCAAAATGTCAAAATGTCAAAATGTCAAAATGTCAAAATGTCAAAATGTCAAAATGTCAAAATGTCAAAATGTCAAAATGTCAAAATGTCAAAATGTCAAAATGTCAAAATGTCAAAATGTCAAAATGTCAAAATGTCAAAATGTCAAAATGTCAAAATGTCAAAATGTCAAAATGTCAAAATGTCAAAATGTCAAAATGTCAAAATGTCAAAATGTCAAAATGTCAAAATGTCAAAATGTCAAAATGTCAAAATGTCAAAATGTCAAAATGTCAAAATGTCAAAATGTCAAAATGTCAAAATGTCAAAATGTCAAAATGTCAAAAT
Organism: Culex quinquefasciatus; assembly: GCF_015732765.1. Lineage (NCBI taxonomy): Eukaryota > Metazoa > Arthropoda > Insecta > Diptera > Culicidae > Culex > Culex quinquefasciatus. Next base: position 94,453,340 of record NC_051863.1, on the reverse strand, counting down.
GTCAAAATGTCAAAATGTCAAAATGTCAAAATGTCAAAATGTCAAAATGTCAAAATGTCAAAATGTCAAAATGTCAAAATGTCAAAATGTCAAAATGTCAAAATGTCAAAATGTCAAAATGTCAAAATGTCAAAATGTCAAAATGTCAAAATGTCAAAATGTCAAAATGTCAAAATGTCAAAATGTCAAAATGTCAAAATGTCAAAATGTCAAAATGTCAAAATGTCAAAATGTCAAAATGTCAAAATGTCAAAATGTCAAAATGTCAAAATGTCAAAATGTCAAAATGTCAAAATGTCAAAATGTCAAAATGTCAAAATTTCAGTCAAAATTTCAGTCAAAATGTCAAAATGTCAAAATGTCAAAATGTCAAAATGTCAAAATGTCAAAATGTCAAAATGTCAAAATGTCAAAATGTCAAATTGTCATTTCAATTGAAAATTTGACAATTTGTGAATTTGTGAATTTGTGAATTTGTGAATTTTTGAATTTGTGAATTTTTGAATTTGTGAATTTGTGAATTTGTGAATTTGTGAATTGGTGAATTTGTGAATTTGTGAATTTGTGAATTTGTGAATTTGTGAATTTGTGAATTTGTGAATTTGTGAGTTTGTGAATTTGTGAATTTGTGAATTTGTGAATTTGTGAATTTGTGAATTTGTGAATTTGTGAATTTGTGAATTTGTGAATTTGTGAATTTGTGAATTTGTGAATTTGTGAATTTGACAATTTGACAATTTGACAATTTGACAATTTGACAATTTGACAATTTGACAATTAAACAATTTAACAATTAAACAATTAAACAATTAAACAATAAAACAATTAAACAATTAAACCTCGGGTGAGTTTTCAAAAAGCCGTAAGAGCCACCGTGACCTCTGACACTACTTTTCGTTTTTCTCCAAAATGAAACAAAATTTCATCTATCTTTAGTTTGGGGCACTTGAAGGACGTGTGGATGAACAATCTCAAGCATTTTTGATATTGGTTTTTCGTAAGTAGGTCGAATACCGATGCAAAAAGTACTTTGTTTACCAATGGCTCTTACGGCTTTTTGAAAACTAATCCGAGAAACAATAAAACAATAAAACAATTAAACAATTAAACAATTAAACAATTAAACAAATAAACAATTAAACAATTAAACAATTAAACAATTAAACAATTAAACAATTAAACAATTAAACAATTAAACAATTAAACAATTAAACAATTAAACAATTAAACAATTAAACAATTAAACAATTAAACAATTAAACAATTAAACAATTAAACAATTAAACAATTAAACAATTAAACAATTAAACAATTAAACAATTAAACAATTAAACAATTAAACAATTAAACAATTAAACAATTAAACAATTAAACAATTAAACAATTAAACAATTAAACAATTAAACAATTAAACAATTAAACAATTAAACAATTAAACAATTAAACAATTAAACAATTAAACAATTAAACAATTAAACAATTAAACAATTAAACAATTAAACAATTAAACAATTAAACAATTAAACAATTAAACAATTAAACAATTAAACAATTAAACAATTAAACAATTAAACAATTAAACAATTAAACAATTAAACAATTAAACAATTAAACAATTAAACAATTAAACAATTAAACAATTAAACAATTAAACAATTAAACAATTAAACAATTAAACAATTAAACAATTAAACAATTAAACAATTAAACAATTAAACAATTAAACAATTAAACAATTAAACAATTAAACAATTAAACAATTAAACAATTAAACAATTAAACAATTAAACAATTAAACAATTAAACAATTAAACAATTAAACAATTAAACAATTAAACAATTAAACAATTAAACAATTAAACAATTAAACAATTAACATGAGCATGAGCATGAGCATGAGCATGAGAGATCACCCATGGTTGCCCCTCCGTTGCTGAACAGAACCGTAATATCCTTTCAGCACTACTGATTATAGGCTTCGACGATCTAGTGGTGTTTCCCTTATCAACAGCATGTATGAATGCGCTGAAAAGATAAAACACCATGATTGCCAAAACAAGATCAGTTGCGAATAGGTAGCAGTCATTGGCCACCAACGGCGCCCGCCATGTCAGTTTGTAGATCTCGATTTTTAGGGACGGGAATGTTAGTTAGCGCAGGTTGCTACTAGGGCAGCTGATTTACTCTGTGCTTACACCCCACAAGCGCCAGGAACCTGAAAATTGGTTAGTAGGATAGGGTGTTTGGTCAGGATTCATCATAGAAGATGATGATGCGACCCAAAATCATAGTGTTTGTTGAAAGGTATTATATTTTATTCTCAAGGCAAACAATCGGTTGCTGCGGATGAGACATTTCCCGTTTAACTGTTGTTAAATTTTAAATGAAATGGTTTAATCTTAGACAGCCGGCTGTGCAAAGATAAAACCAAATAATATTTATTTATAAAATGAGGTGTTAAACGCAATGCTGCAATGATAGCGTAGTCTGATTTTTAATTATATAATCATTTAGTTCATGAATTTGCAACGGAATAGACGCGACGAACGCAATCATCAAGTGCCTTCCGATCTTCTTTCTGTTAGCTAGATAAGGTATTGATTTTCGTTGCCTCTCGAGCTACGATGCTATGGAGAGGGCTTAACACACAAACAACCGACGTCGAGCCCTGCGAGCTACGGAGCTATGGGAAGGTCTTTTCAACACAAAAAGACTCGCGCACCACACGACGTTCTTAATGAATCAAAATAATTTTGCTGCGCGATAAACCGAACGAACTTAGATCGTTTTTATCGAAAACTATATCACAATTCACGACAAAAATGCGAAACAAAAGGCACACACAAAAAAAATCACTTTTCACTCCAAATATTTTTTTATTACGACCACGCGCTCCCTTTGCCAATTATGCTCTGATGACGCTGCATTTTTGGAGTGTAATTTTCTCCTCGCAGCGCACAATTCACGACAAAAATGCGAAACAAAAGGCACACACAAAACAAATCACTTTTCACTCCGAATATTTTTTACGACCACGCGCTCCCTTTGCCAATTATGTACTGATGACGCTGCATTTTCGGAGGGTAATCTTCTCCTCGCAGCGCACAATTCACGACAAAAATGCGAAACAAAAGGCACACACAAAAAAAAAATCACTTTTCACTCCGAATATTTTTACGACCACGCGCTCCCTTTGCCAATTATGTACTGATGACGCTGCATTTTCGGAGGGTAATCTTCTCCTCGCAGCGCACAATTCACGACAAAAATGCGAAACAAAAGGCACACACAAAACAAATCACTTTTCACTCCGAATATTTTTTTACGACCACGCGCTCCCTTTGCCAATTATGTACTGATGACGCTGCATTTTCGGAGGGTAATCTTCTCATCGCAGCGCACAATTCACGACAAAAATGCGAAACAAAAGGCACACACAAACAAAAATCACTTTTCACTCCGAATATTTTTTACGACCACGCGCTCCCTTTGCCAATTATGTACTGATGACGCTGCATTTTCGGAGGGTAATCTTCTCCTCGCAGCGCACAATTCACGACAAAAATGCGAAACAAAAGGCACACACAAAAAAAAAATCACTTTTCACTCCGAATATTTTTTACGACCACGCGCTCCCTTTGCCAATTATGTACTGATGACGCTGCATTTTCGGAGGGTAATCTTCTCATCGCAGCGCACAATTCACGACAAAAATGCGAAACAAAAGGCACACACAAACAAAAATCACTTTTCACTCCGAATATTTTTTACGACCACGCGCTCCCTTTGCCAATTATGTACTGATGACGCTGCATTTTCGGAGGGTAATCTTCTCCTCGCAGCGCACAATTCACGACAAAAATGCGAAACAAAAGGCACACACAAACAAAAATCACTTTTCACTCCGAATATTTTTTACGACCACGCGCTCCCTTTGCCAATTATGTACTGATGACGCTGCATTTTCGGAGGGTAATCTTCTCCTCGCAGCGCACAATTCACGACAAAAATGCGAAACAAAAGGCACACACAAACAAAAATCACTTTTCACTCCGAATATTTTTACGACCACGCGCTCCCTTTGCCAATTATGTACTGATGACGCTGCATTTTCGGAGGGTAATCTTCTCCTCGCAGCGCACAATTCACGACAAAATGCGAAACAAAAGGCACACACAAAAAAATCACTTTTCACTCCGAATATTTTTTACGACCACGCTCCCTTTGCCAATTATGTACTGATGACGCTGCATTTTCGGAGGGTAATCTTCTCATCGCAGCGCACAATTCACGACAAAAATGCGAAACAAAAGGCACACACAAACAAAAATCACTTTTCACTCCGAATATTTTTTACGACCACGCGCTCCCTTTGCCAATTATGTACTGATCAATTAAACAATTAAACAATTAAACAATTAAACAATTAAACAATTAAACAATTAAACAATTAAACAATTAAACAATTAAACAATTAAACAATTAAACAATTAAACAATTAAACAATTAAACAATTAAACAATTAAACAATTAAACAATTAAACAATTAAACAATTAAACAATTAAACAATTAAACAATTAAACAATTAAACAATTAAACAATTAAACAATTAAACAATTAAACAATTAAACAATTAAACAATTAAACAATTAAACAATTAAACAATTAAACAATTAAACAATTAAACAATTAAACAATTAAACAATTAAACAATTAAACAATTAAACAATTAAACAATTAAACAATTAAACAATTAAACAATTAAACAATTAAACAATTAAACAATTAAACAATTAAACAATTAAACAATTAAACAATTAAACAATTAAACAATTAAACAATTAAACAATTAAACAATTAAACAATTAAACAATTAAACAATTAAACAATTAAACAATTAAACAATTAAACAATTAAACAATTAAACAATTAAACAATTAAACAATTAAACAATTAAACAATTAAACAATTAAACAATTAAACAATTAAACAATTAAACAATTAAACAATTAAACAATTAAACAATTAAACAATTAAACAATTAAACAATTAATCAATTAAACTATTGAACAATTTTTTAAAAAAATTAAAAAAATTCTTAATTTATAAAATAATTAATTTTGTAACGTAATTTTTTAATTGCCCTATTTCACATAATCGCTGAATGCTCCCCGTCTGAGATGAAGGCTTATGCCGATAACCGCCACTAGGGGCGCAACGATCTTTGGATGAATTAGAAGTGAATCCTCGTGTACGATACAATTGGTACGTTCGTTTGAACAGCCAGTGCGGCACTGAGTGCCACACTCGTCGGTGCCGGTTTTGGTTCAAACGAACATTCTTTTTCAGTGTGCATGGAACTCGCATGAAACTGAAAAAATATCGAGTGCGGCACTAGAGTTTCAGTTCCAAGATGGCGGCGAAACTCGTCCGGAACTAGCGCGAGTTTCTTCAAAGAAACACTTTGACAGCTCTAAATGCGGCACTCAGTGTGGAACTAGCCATGAAACGAACGTACCAAATGTTGTGCTCATGTGTGCGTTAAAGTTGTTTACTTGGATGAACTCAAACCAAAAAGTTTATCAGAGAATCTCTGATAGACGATTATCAGAGATCGGTCTGATAAGCGCCAGGTTTGCGTGTAGAAACAGCTTGCATCAATGCAATCTCGTACCCAATAATCAGAACAGAATCCTTGACCTTATCTTCATCAGTGATGGGGCTGAAGCGAACGAATCTCTAGTTCCTCTAGATAGGTATCACCCTGCACTGGTTTTCGATCTCTCTGCTGTTTTGGACGTAGAATTCGAAGACGTTCACGACCCCCTCGATCTAAACTTCCGGAAGTCAGACTTCAGCGAGCTGATTCGGAGCTTGGAAAACACTGACTGGTGTGTTTTAGGATCTTCAGATGTTGATGCTGCAGTTGATATCTTCGGATCTGTCGTACGAGAACTTCTCGCGAGGCAAACCCCCTGCCGGCGACCTCCTCGAAAACCGGCTTAGAGCAACGCGAGTTTGCGCGAACTCAAAAGCAACGAGCTGCTGCCCTCGAGCGATACACCCAGCACCGCGGACCGATTACACAAGCTGTGTTTAAAGCTGCTAGCTCCCGATACAAATCTTACAACAAGCGCTGCTACAAAAGCTACATCCGAAAAACACAAGAAAATCTTCGCCGCAACCCGTCGCAGTTCTGGTCCTTTGCTAAATCTAAATATCAAGAAAATGGACTGCCCTCTGCTATGGTTTTAGGAGAGACTGTAGCCAAAACGAAACGTCGAAAAGTGCACCCTTTTCGCCCAACACTTTGCATCTGTTTTTCAACAACCTGGTCCAGCACCTGCCTCTGAAAAGCATCTGGAACTGGTACCGCGCGACGTAGTGGACATCGATGTTTTCGTCGCTTTCAAGGACATGTTAAAACGTGCATCGCTGAAACTAAAGTCGTCGAACGCGCCAGGACCTGACGGCATCCCATCGGTAGTGCTCAAGCGCTGTTTCGAACAACTGTCGGAGCCGCTTTTGAAAATTGTGAACCTGTCCTTGCAACAATCCAAGTTTCCAACTGAATGGAAGAAATCAGTGATGTTTCCGGTGTTTAAAAAGGGTGCAAAACGATTGATTGGGAATTACAGAGAAATCACTTCTCTCTGCGCTGGATCGAAGCACTTAGAAATTGTTGTTGGTGAAGTCATCTCTTCCAACTGCCGCAGCTTCATCTGTCCCGAGCAACACGGATTTATGCCAGGAAGATCTGTCACTTCAAACCTGATGGAATTTACAAACTTCTGCATCGAGAATATTGCGGCGGGTCGACAAGTAGATGCAGTTTACACTGATTTGAAGGCAGCTTTTGACCGCTTGGACCATACCATCGTGCTCCAGAAACTTGCTAAGCTCGGATTCTCATCTCGCATGTGTCGCTGGCTGGAATCTTTCCTCAAAGAACGGATAATCCAAGTAAAGATTGGTACATCGCTGTCAGCCGAGTTTTCTAACGGATCGGGTGTCGCACAAGGAAGCAACCTTGGCCCACTTGTGTTCACTGTGTTCTTCAACGACTCCAACGCCTTTTTTGTCGACAAATGCAAGCTTCTGTATGCTGACGACTTCAAAATTTTCCTGGACCTCGCTGATTGCTACGGTCTTCAGTCTTGCCTCGACAAGTTCTCTAACTGGTGTGACGTGAACCGCTTGGAACTCAGCGTGCAGAAGTGCACAACTATTTCCTTTCACCGGAAAACAAGGCGCGAGGTGTTTTCGTTTGATTACTCGCTAGGTGGGCACGTGCTCGAGCGGCTCGAAGTCGTGAAAGACCTTGGGGTCCTTGGGGGCCTTCGGTCGTTGTACTTTGCCTTGGTCAGGTCCCATTTGGAATATTCGTCCGTAATCTGGTCTCCTTATCATCAAAACTGGATTGACCGTATCGAGAGAATCCAGAAAAAGTTCGTGTGGTACGCCTGCAGAAAAATGCCCTGGAACGACCCTACACGACTGCCGAGCTACGAAGCACGCTGCAACCTGCTTGGCATCGAAACACTGGAGACGCGACGAACCATTGCGAAAGCTGTCTTCGCTGCTAAGATCCTGACCGCTGAAATTGATTGCCCACATCTTTTATCCCTACTAAATACAAATATTTCTTCCAGAAATCTGCGTCCTCGAGCTGACCAGGGACTTCTCGCACGCTCGTTCGCAAGGACAGACTATCAGCGCAACTCTCCCGTGAGATCCATTTCTGACGCTTTTAACGACGCCTACAGGTTTTTCGAATTTCACGAACCCGTGAGCAAGTTCCGCGAAAAGCTGCGCGCCGAGTTCAAGGAGAGGACACGAATTCGTTTAAGTAGAAACTAAAATGACAATTTTTTAACGCGTTGTAAATTATGTTTGTATTGTGCTACCTGTAATTGTATTTTATTTTATTTGTAAGAGCATTGAGCAATACCAAACCATTTAGACCATTTAGGTCCGATGGTTTGGTATTGCTCAATTCTTCTATGGAGTCCCGTCGGTTGCAACTTTTTTTGGTGTTTACAAAAATTGTACATGCAGCGTGTAATATTAAGTTTATTTTTTGACGAAGGTGATGTGCATGCTTTTGCTGCCGATTTTACCATCGGATTTTTTGCTGTGTAGTATTCAATCTTTGTGTTGTTCGAGAAATCCCATGCGTAGTTGTGATCCTTTCTGCTAGCAAGCAAAATTTTGAGTCCATCAGCACACAAGTGAAAGCACCAGATTTGATAAACCCGGTCAGCCACTTTCGCACCGAATCCGATGACGATGTTTTCAAAAAATGGGTGGCAACTTTTCGCGTCGTTCAAATTCTTCCTTCTCGCTCACGTCCCCAGGAAGGGTAGCGAACTGGTTTCCAGACAAATTTTGAGCGTACTTGATCAAACTGCCTGGCTTTGCAGATAGCGCTTCGGCGTTCTTTAGCTTCTTCAAATCTGCCGATCCTGCTGGTGAGGACCGCTTCTTTTTCTTGCCGTTAGACATTTTCAGCACTTATTTCGTGTTTGAGGGACGCTCGTCTGACTCGCTGCTCTGCTAATTGCAGACTCACTGATAGCAAAACCATGAAATTTACTGTAACCATGAAATCTACATCATTACAATGAAGTTTGAAGATAATCAACTAAAACTTACCATAGATATTATAATTGCATGGTTTTGACAATGCAAATCATCATATAATTTTATTCGGGATACGGTTGCTGCTACCTCCGAGTTTAACTAGTAACCATTAGGCTACAGGTAGATAGCACAATTTTAGTTTGCTGGTTTTTGAGTCCATCGATCAAGATATAATTTATCGATTGCTTTTTTCAGAGTTACGCAGACGAAGACCATGATCTACTTGGAGTTTTAGAGCATGTATATAAAACCATGGAAGATTTTCTTGGAACCTGCTTATCATTGGACTCTCAAGACGAAAAGCCAAAGAAAGTACATGTACCAAACGAATAAAATCAATTTTGAGTTAACACTAGAAACGAAACTCATTGAAAAAGTATCAATAAATCATCTTGTACTATAAACGTGTATGGAATCTATCGCAACGTAATTTTGTCAACATATTGGCGGAAAAAATCGAACTGTAAAATGCTGTATAACATTAAAAAATCGAACTGTAAAATGCTGTATAACATTAAAATTCTAAGACTCATCAACAAAAACAAACAAACAACAGTTATAAATCTGAATTTATGAATGAAAAAGAAGTTTATAAATAATATTTACAAACTTCTTTTCATTAATAAATTCAGATTTTTATTTTATTTTCTTTTTTATGTACATATTATGTACATAGAGTTATCTACATGGGCATGTATTGCGTGTACGTACACGAAAAGATTGAGGTTAAATTGTGTACCCGCCAGCAAAACAAATGGGGCGCTAGTGTGCGTGAGCTCGGGCTTAGATAACTCTATTGTACATTTAACGTTTGCGTAATAAATATATTTTTCAACAAAATGAGTGGATTAGCGTTTTATTCATGTCAATTTTTTTAATGTAATAAAAACGATTTATGTCTTTGAACATTTTTATTTTGAGCCGTGTTCGCTCAGCTTAAGAGGTAGTTACCAAGTGATAAAGCAACGATAGCCCAGTCACGACGTTCTAGCAGGATTCTAGCAGAGTTCTCACAGAGCTGGATATTCTTACAGCATTCTAGCAGAAATGTTCCACCGTTCTAGCAGGATTCTGGCAGAACCAGCTCTGCTAGAATATTTCGTGACTGGGAGTAAGTAATATGACAATTTATAATTGGCTTCCAAACGTCAAACTCTGAGATACCTACAGCGCCTCCATATTTCATAACTGGAACTAAACGAAGAATGACTTGAGCTTGTTTTGTTTACGCGAGTCAAACTTTTTTGCCTTTCTTACTAAAGAAAGGTATGAGGTTTGCTTTTGGCTCCGACGCCAAATCATGCTTCGTTCCCAAATCATTTCTCGAGAAATATTCATTCAACAAATCTGCAAAAAATCATGGACGATCGATTTTCGACGCCCGATCGTTTGACAATGACAGAATTGGTCTATCTTCAATATCCGATTTTTGGCGCTTAATTTACTGTAGAGCACGCGTGACGTCCGTGTGTGGTAAAAAAGTGCTCAATTTTGTGGTAGGGGGTTTCTCAGAGCCCACATTATGGATTTAAGCTCTCTTGGGCGCATTTGAAAGGGGATGTGCTGAACCTAAACCAGTTCCATACCAAATTTGAATTTATCCATTTTTTAAGGGGACTCGGAGTGTGTTTTCACCTGATCAGGCGGTTTTCAAATGAAAATTCGGTCGAAAATTGAAATATTGAAATCGTTTATTTATCCAAAAAATTGCATTTTTCGAGCCCTACATCCTCCCAAATTTTCATCCATGTCGATAATGTGGTTCTTGATTTACAGCTTGTGGACTAATTCACTGCACGGAGAGACTGTGCCCAGAAATTTTAACAATTAAAATTGTTGATTTTACTTTCGTAAATTTCACAAAAACGTACTTGTTACGGCCAATTTTCAGTTGAATCAACCAAAATTCAGTAATAATTTAATAACCTGTTTGTTGAAAATGCTAAAGGCAAAAGTTAACAGATTTCCCGAACTCGAATGAACGTGCTCGACTGTTAGCTTTGGTTTTAGAAAAATCAAGATTTTTTTTGGTTAAATGTAAATATCAATTGGTTGATTATTTAAAAGATGAACTTGGGTTTGTTTACGTTTGTCATTTGAAGTCAGGATTCGAACAAGAGCGGTCGATTTGTTGAGTTTGTGTTGTTAATTGTGAAGTGAGAGAATGTGAAAGGTGAAAATCACACTATTTGGCTAATGTTGAAGTGCAAATCGAAGTGAACACTGTTGCAACTGTGGAGGTGCAATTGGTGAGTAAGTTTGTTGATGATTTCTCTGCAGGTGATAAACTATGAAGAACAAGACGAGGACATTCGCAATGAGGACCTCTGATGCGAGGGGACTTCATGACAATGTTTTAAGGAAAGGGAAGGGCAGTGAAAGGAAGAGGCGGGCGAACTCTTGCACGACAATACTTGCACGGGCAAATTTAACAAAAGGTTGGTTAATCTAAGTAAGTATGGATTTATTTTTACATAACAATTTATCTGTTGTGATTTTAATTAGAAAACTGAATAATCAAAACCTTCGTGCTTACGATGGATACAATTTTAATGAACCATTTTTTTCAGAATCATCAACCATAAAATATATGGAAATGAGTACACATAATATCAAAATATAAATGAGATGATGGGAAATGTCTAAAAATAAAATTTATAAAAGATATACAAAAGAAGATAGAAATATTTTAAAAATGCTGTTAATAGAAGACTGCTAAATAAACTGGTAAGTAAAACTCAAAATATTGTTTTCAGGAAACGGAGCATTATTGATATTTCTTCTTTCCTCATTATAATTACATTTATTTACGATCCTTTTTCAGTTTATAGACAAAATTAAGGATTTTGTATCAAATTACTAATAAATTTTATATGTCTATTTGCAGCAAAAGGTTCGTTTTGGTGTAAATTCTGTGTGAAAAATAACTAAACCTGAGACCGTTGTAGATGATGATGACTTATCGGATGATTGCACAGTGATGGTAAGTGAATACAACACTTAATTTTATACAACATAATAACTTACTTGGTGAAATATCTTCAAGGAATTCACGAGAAATTAAACATCTTTTATAAATATGTTTAACAAAATTTGTAATATGTTTTATTATTATTTTTTTAGATTTATGCAACGTATTTTTTTTCAAACTTTAATCAAACTTTACATGTTTTATAATAACAGATAATAAAAAGTTTTGTTTTGATGCTTTTTAACAGTAATTTAATAACTTCATGCAAAAAAAAACAAATTAGTACAAAAAGTTAAAATTTTAGGCAGAATAAATGCGAATATAAAAACACCCAGCATTAATTTGTGAGGCATTATTATAAAATTTACTGCAAATTCAATAAAAATATTGCTAACAATAGCTAATTATTGACTACATGCACGAATGTTTTTCTGTATTTAAGTAAGACATTAGTTAAAATTATAGCTAGAAATTCAGCCCGGCCTGTATCGTTAGATAATTAAAGAAAATATATATCGACACTAACATAAATTATGTTTAATTAAGAAATGTTTTGTTATAATTCACTAATAATTTGCAGCATGCAAAAATATTTCAGTTAATAAAACGAAAAAAATGTTGAAAAATAGTTGAAAAGTATGGCCCAGCCTGTTTTTACAGAATATTCCACAATATTTCAGCTTAAAACAAAAAAATTAGTTAATTTTCTGAAAAAATATTCTAGCAGTCGACTGCTAGAATTTTTCGGCCATTTAACCAACGAAAATGGCAATTCCAACTATTTTTTTAGTTAATTTTAGTTACTGGTGGTCAGCAATTTTGGGTTAACAAAATCAACAATCGATTGTTGAAAAAAAGCTGTGTAAAAAATTAACCCATACTTTTAGTTAAATTAACCAAGATTTTCTTAGATTTGCCCTGGCCGGTCTCTCCGTGTGTGAGGGGGAAAAACCCATAAAAAAGGTAAAAGCCAATTTTCGCCAAATGCCAAAACTGTTCCTTTGGCATTTTATTTAAAAAAATTGCCATATCATTTTTTTTCTGTTTGAGTATTAAGACACGGAATCCTGATTACGAGGACTATTGTATGGTGTTACCCATTTTTGCTGTTATTAAGCATTTCCAGATCCATAACACAGTCCCTATTGAGAGGAAAAGTGCTGTTTACTGTTTGTTTGTTTATTTCTCAACAGGCACTTATTGCCCAAATGAACTTAAAAACTAAGACTAAAACTAGAACATTCGTCTTAACACTGATAAAAACTTGGACTTAAACACTAGCGTGGTTCACGTTTCTATGAAAAAGACAAAAGTTGTTATTTTGTCTTGCATCAACCGGAATTTCGTTCTTTTATGTCCCCAGAAGCACTCCTGAAAATTTGAGCCCATTTGGTAAGGTCTAGGAGCTCCAGTTTTAATTTGAAATTTATATGGGATTTTGATTTATTTTCCATGGAAACTTTTTACATTGTATTAGGATTTTTTTTTATAAATCGATGAAATGACTTTATTCTTATAGTAGGAGATAGGTTTTGAACTGGGGAACAACTTTGTAGAACATACCAACATGCTAGGAAGTGACCCTTTAAAGATACAGATACTTTTATACGGTGGCTGGCCCCTTCAAAAGCCACCATCTAAAAGTATCTGTATCTTTAAAGGGTCACTTCCTAGCATGTTGGTATGTTCTACAAAGTTGTTCCCCAGTTCAAAACCTATCTCCTACTATAAGAATCAAGTCATTTCATAGATTTATAAAAAATCCTAATACAATGTAAAAGATAGTTTCCCATGGAAAATAAATCAAATCCCATATAAATTTCAAATTAAAACTGGAGCTCTAGCAAATGGGCTCAAATTTTCAGGAGTGCTTCTGGGGACATAAAAGAACGAAATTCCGGTTGATGCAAGACAAAATAACAACTTTTGTCTTTTTCATAGAAACGTGAACCACGCTATTAAACACATCACGGGACAAACTGACGTCAAAAACAGAGGACACTTTATTGAAGGCTCGCTTCAGTCCGACGATGGCTCCGCTGGCGCTGTAATTGGTACGGCGGAAAGGGATCTGCATGATTGGCGTGTGGCGTAGCTGGCGGGCAGGTGCAGTTATGGTGATCTTTTCTCGAAGAGAGGGCAATCGATCCTGTCGGTCAGAACGTCCGAAACTGTCAACGCACGGGCCAGGTCACGACGCAGCTGGAGAGTGTCGAGATGCATGAGCTGGCAACGGTCTTCGTATGGCGGCAGCTGCTGGGGATTTCTCCAGGGCAGCAGTCTCAGGGCGTATCGGACAAACCTGCGTTGAATTCTCTCTAGCTGATAAACGGCGTTGTTGTAGTGCGGAGTCAAACCGACGAGCAATATTCGAGCGAGGACCGGACCAACGAGCAGAACAGCGTTTTCAAACAGTGGATGTCGGTGAAGTGGCGTGTCATACGGATCACCAGACCGAGCTGACGGGATGCTTTGGCAGTTATGAAGGACACGTGTTGCTTGAAGGTCAGTTTAACGTTCAGTATGACACCGAGATCCTTAACGTGATCAACTCTTTCCACTAGTGTGTCGCCAAGATGGTAGTTGAAGAGTATCGGACAGTGCTTCCGGCTAAACGTTATCACCTGGCATTTACCGGGATTTAGGACCATGTGATTCGCCTCACACCAATCAGCGAACTTATCCAGTTCGCGTTGCAGGGCTTCGGCATCTTCGAGACAGTCGATCTTGGCGAACAGTTTGAGGTCGTCTGCGTAGGAAAGATGGGGTCCTCTCAAGGTGAAGTTGGCGTCGTTGAAATAGAACAAGAACACCAACGGACCGAGGTGGCTGCCTTGACCGATTCCAGAGGTAGCGTCGAAACTTTCGGAGAGTGCGTCCTCGATTTTCACCCGCAGCGAGCGTCCCGACAGATACGACCTGAACCATGTCAACAGGCTGCCACAGAATCCGAGCTTCTCGAGTTTGGCGATAGCGATACTGTGGTTAATCTTGTCGAAAGCTGCCGACAAATCTGTATAAACGGCGTCAGTTTGAGAGCGATTGTCGAAGCTATCGAACACGAACTCGATGAAGCACAGCAGATTCGTGGCAGTGGACCGTTTTGGAAAGAATCCATTCTGATCGCTGGATAATTCCTGGCGGCAATGGGCAAATATTGGACCAATCACCACCAACTCGAACAGTTTCGAGGCAGCGCAGAGGGCCGAGATACCTCTGTAGTTCTCGATGTTCCTTCGATCGCCTTTTTTATGCACGGGGAACATGAAGGCCTGCTTCCATGCACACGGGAACTTTCCGGAGGCGAGGGATAGCCGGAACAGGTGCAAGAGGGGCGATACCAGCGCGGACGAACATCGCTTCAGCAGTGTCGAGGAATTCCGTCCGGTCCAGGGGAGCTGGAATGTTTCAGTTTAGTTATCGCAGCTGATATGGCGTCGTCATCGATGTCAATCATGGGGAGAAATCGATCGCAACGGGGAACGCTGTTGGCAGCAATTTGGATCTCGTCGTCGGTGATATGTTCGTTTGTAAAAACACTCGAAAACTTTTTGGCGAACAGCCTGCAGATTTCCGCAGAGCTCTCAGCTTCCTCGTTGGCCAATCGCATGGACGAAGGCAGCCCAGATTCTTTGCGGTTCTCGTCGACGAATTTCCAAAACTTCTTCGGGTTAGCCTTCAGCTCACGCTGCTTCTTGCGCTGGTAGCTTGCCATACAACTGCGACTCAGACGCTGGTATTTGCTGTTCATTCTCAAGTAGTACTCGCGAAGGGAAAGTGTTCCACACCTAGAGAAGATCTTGAAAGCGGCTCGCTTCTGGGTTTTGAGGTTGCAAAGCTCCGGCGTTTGCCACGGTAGGTGAGTGGAATTACGCTTCCTGACCTTAGGCACGAAATGTTCGATGTGATCTCGCAGGATTGATGAGAATGTATCGACCGCGGCATCGACGTCGACAGAGTCCAAGACACTATCCCAGTCGATGTTGCGCAGTGCCAGAGACATTTCATCGTAATCAGCACCTCGGAAGTTGTAGCATACGGTGTCCGGTCGGTCTCGAGCAACAGAGCTGTGGCAGCCGTCGATGGTGACAACGAGCGCGGGATGGCGATTGACGATCTTAGCAAGCGGGGCCGGGGCAACGATTAGCGTTGGGGCGAAATCCTGTGCGCTCACAAAGCAAAGATCGAGGCGGCGACCGTCTTCGTTCTCAATATGGTTGATCTGCTGGAGAGTGGCCAGGTTATATCCAGCCAGAAGATCGCGCGCACAGGGATGGAATTGTGAGCGATCAGGATCCGGGTACAAGAAACCGTTACGGGAAGGTGTCCATGTCAGTTTCGGCAAGTTGAAGTCCCCTACGACAACGATGTCATCGATCGGGCGCGTGCGTTCTGCAATAGATGCTACCGAATCGAGATGGATCTTATACAGGTCCTTGTCGTAAATGCGATCCGGGGGGAAGTATACCACGCAGAGGAAAAGGACACGATCAGACAGCTTCAGAGACACCCAGACCTGCTCGACTGCTTTCCAAGCGTCTTGGACAATCCGGCGTGGCTTGAAACAGCGGCGTGCCGCGACGAGGACTCCTCCTCCTTCCGCTTTCCTGCTGTTGTTTGGTCCACGATTGCAGCGAAAAACTTCGTAATCCGGTCCGAAGACCTGCGACGAAAGCGTGTTCTCTTTCAGCCAAGTTTCCGTCAGGGCGATGAAGTCGAAGCATTCTCCTGAGCTGGCGTGAAGGTAGTCATCAAGGTTACCGTTCATGCCACCAGCATTTTGGTAATAAAGATGACATTGCTGAATCCTCGAGGAAACCCTAGCTAACGAGCGAGGGTGGGTGAGCGGTGCGTCGGAGGATTGCTGAGAGCTGGAAGGTTGTGAAGCATCAGGGAGCGTCGACTGAACGGAAAAACGCGAATACATGCCTGGGAGCGCATTTTGGAAGACCCTTTCTCTGGAACCGTACACAGGGCCGGGACGACTTTGATGTCCGGAACTAGATACGTCGCAGCAGAGCGGTGGCGCGACTGTGACGGGAGAGTCGGGGTCTTCCATGATGCGGAAAAGTGCTGTTCCATCCAGATGCTGTAAACTCCTTTCCTTGTGCCTTGTGCGCTATGCATCGCTAGAATCGCGGTGACAATTTTTTCGTGTCATTTTTCAAGCTCTTCCCAGCAGCTATTATTTGCCGCGCGGGGTCTTGTAAAGACAATTGTCTTTTGTGGTGCTATATTTGCGGTGTTCCCTTCGCTCTGATCTGGACAATGCGACTGGACTGCAGTGCAATACCGATCGGCTGGGCATTATTTACATGCGAAGACACGAGGAAAGTATTTTGGGAATGAGGCGCAAAGGAATATCCCAAGATCGATCACATGCTTGAAGAGCACGTGAAGCAACCGTTTCATACTCATACGGTTGCTGCTACCTCTGAACCTAAACCTAAGGCTGCCACCCTGAGAAGAACCCATGACTTTCCGCTTATGAGGCGTAACCACTCCATATCATAATCCAGACCATAATCGAGGTTCTGAAACAAATTTGACCTCTTTCGGATTTACCGTTCAGATTTTAGAAAATTTCCATTTTTGCCTTTCTTACTAAAGAAAGGTAAATCATGGATGATCGATTTTCGTCGCCTGTCAAGTTGAGCTTCACATAGAGTTTTGATACTAGATTACCCCCTTTTACTGCAAGTTGCTTTGTCGATTGCTCGTTCATCACACATCGCCTGTCATGATTATCTATGCTAAGCTTCAGTGAACGCAAACTAGACGCAAGCAGCTATCCGTTTTTTTTTTCATAAAATTATTTTTATTAGGTCCTTTCCGGTACTGGGACCTGGTTAGGACCGAGTCGGCTTTTGTAATTACATTTGACATAATAATTACAGAGGATCTTGTGTGTAAATGTTAGTGGGAGGGGAGCCGATTACCCGCGGCCTACTCGGAGTTAGTAGGGAAGGGATTGATGTTAAAGACAAGGCGTGGGATGGGAAGGGGGATTGTGTAGGGGTCTTGGTTGGCTCTGCTGGCCTTTGCCTCAGCCGCAACTCGGTGTCCAGCTGCTGGGGCGATCTTGCTTTGCATCCGGTTCAAACCAGAATCGACGGCTTTGTGTGAAGGCGAGTTATTCTAACTGAAGGAAAACTAACTGAAGGATGCCGAGCTCCTGTGGTCTAATGGTTACAGGTTTCGCTTTATGAGCGGAAGGTAGTGGTTTCAAACCCACATGGCTCGGCACATCCTTTCCCCTGTACTCTTCACATGTATAAGGACCAACTGTTCTCTGTATAATTGCCCTACAGAGCTCCACGGCCCGATCGCAAAAAGTGCTTTGAAGGGACGAGTTTTTCAGAAACCAGAACTTAAGGGCTAGCTGGGTATAAGTAAACGTAAAAAGGTGCACTTCGGTTCTAGCGATACATTTGGACAGTACAGAGTGGAAAAGGCAGAGCCAAAGAGGATTGAAAAAACATTCAAACCTCTTCGGCGGCGAAGTTACGGCAGTGGATCGCTCGACACACTTGCTCAACAATAGCGTGTGTGCGTGTCCCATCTGCCTAATAACAGAAGAAGCCTTTGTGATTCTATAAATAGAATTGCAAGTCCGCAATAGATCTAATTCCTGGTCGCAGTGGATAGTGGCATCAAACAAAAAAAAACTGAAGGAAAACTAACTGGAAGAAAACTAAATAGATATTTTGGAATCTGAGAGGAACTGATAGATAGGATAGAGAACATCAAGGTCTAGTTGAGATAGCGCGTCTTGCATCGGGATTTCTGGTGGTCTTCCTCGGGCCCTGAGGGTATCTTTCAACTTAAATCTGTGAGCCTGGTGATCTGGACACGCCCATACGAGATGGTCGATGTCCTGATAACCCTGCCCACAGTCGCATAAGTTCGTATCACTCATGTTGATACGGTACAGATGAGCCTTGGACGAGTAATGGTTCGACATAAGGCGGGACATCGTTCTGATAGGTCGTATGGAATACATCCAACGTCCCTTGGTGTCGTCGTCCCATTGTTTTTGCCAATCCAGGAGCGCACGCTGCCTCGGCAAACCGTAGCATTCTTGTAGGCTAATTGGCCTTTCAAAAATGTCTCCACTCTCAGCACCCTTCTTGGCGAGCAAGTCCGCTTTCTCATTACCCGGAATCGAGCAATGAGCGCGGACCCACACCACCGTGATGCTGAAGGACTGAGCCGCCAGGTTGTTTAAAGTCTTGCGTATTTCCGTGAGGAAAAACGCAGACTCCCTGGTCGGCTTCAGAGACCGGATAGCCTCAACAGAGCTAAAGCTATCGGTGAAGATGAAGTAGTGGTCAGGTGGCATGGTCTCGATGATTCGCAGTGCGCAGTAAACCGCGGCTAACTCTGCGACGTAAACCGAACTCGGGTCCTTCAGCTTAAAGAACAGCTGATAAGATTCATGATAAACACCGAAGCCCGTACAGCCGTCGAGCTTGGAGCCATCGGTGAAGAATCTGTTGTTTGGAGGAACATGGCTGTACTTTGATGCGAAGATCGACGGTACAACTCCCGCAGAAGATGGTTTGGGATACCGCGAGTATCGGCTTTCATGGACGTGTCGAAGCCAATCAGGGTGCTGCTGGTTAACGGAGGCGTGCGCTGTACCGTTGTGCTCGGGCTCCACTCCCACGATGACATAAAGTCATAATATAGAAGCATGCGCTGAGACTCAACGTGTAGGTTCAGCAACGTTTCAAAGTTGTCAATTACCAGTTTATTCCTGTAATCACACCGGATCAGGAACCGGTAAGACAGTTCGTAGTAACGAGTTCGCAGAGGCAACACTCCCGCCAAGACCTCGAGGGTCATGTTGTGAGTTGAGTGCATGCATCCCAAGACAATACGAAGACATCGGTACTGTATCTGCTGGAGAACCAACAAGCGTGATTTCGCAGCTGATTGGAAGCAGAAACTGCCATATTCCAGCACCGAGAGTATCGTTGTCTTGTACAGTCGAAGCAGGTCAGAAGGATGAGCACCCCACCGGTTGCCAGAGACACTGCGCAGAAAATTAGTTCTTTGCAGGCACTTTTGCTTCAGGTAGTTAATGTGCTTCCCCCATGTTCCCTTCTGATCAAAGATGGTACCCATGGACATGAAGTGGTCCGACTGCTCGATAGTCTTTCCCGAGAGAGAAAGATTGAGCTGCGGCGGTTCATGCTTCCCCGTAAAAACGACCAGTTCCGTCTTCTCCGGAGAGAATTCAATACCCTTTCCAACTGCCCAATGGGCCAAGTTGTTCAGAGTATCTTGCAAGGGTTCTAGCAGATCGAATTCCTTCTTGGCAGCGATTGAAACCACTGCGTCATCTGCGTACTGTATAAGGGTGCAGTCTCCGGTCAAGCAATCATCGATGTCGCTGACGTAGAAGTTATACATGGATGGACTAAGGCGTGAGCCTTGTGCCAAACCCATGTAACTTATCCGGGTGATTGCCAGATCACCTTGCACAAAATGCATGTGTTTTTCTGACAACAGGTTGATGAGGAAGTTGCACATCGTCGGATTGAGACCGCTCCGCCGCAGCTTTACTCCCAACACCTCGATGGAGACTGAATCGAATGCACCCTTGATGTCTAGGAAGACAGAAGCCATTTGCTGTTTTTTTACCACGGGCTATGTCGATCCCTGTAGCCAGCAAGGCTAGACAGTCGCTTGTTCCCTTGCCTCTCCGGAAGCCATACTGCGTGTCTGACAGCAAGTGCTCTCGTTCCATCCATGGTTCGAGGCGGTCGAGGATCATCTTCTCCAGCAACTTGCGTAGACACGACAGCAAGCTGATTGGACGATACGAGTTGTGGTCGGATGCCGGCTTACCGGGCTTTTGAATGGCAACCACCCGGACCTGTCGCCATTCGTGTGGAATTATGTTCTGCTCCACGAACGTGTTGAACAGATTCAACAGACGCTGCTTGGCGACGTCCGGAAGATTTTTCAGCAAGCTGAACTTGATCTTGTCCGGACCAGGAGCAGTGTTGTTGCCCGTCAATAGTGCTATGGAGAGCTCTACCATCGAGAAAGGAGGATTAGCATCGCTCCCATCAGCAACGTCGAATGATGGTTGTGTCGGCACCGAGTCCGGGCACACCTTCTTGGCGAAATCCAATATCCACTTGTCCGATTTTTCCACACTCTCGTTCGGAACGGAACCTCTTCGCATGGCCCTCGCAACGCGCCACAGAGTGCTCATGGACGTATCTGCTGGTAGTCCTTCAACGAACTCCCGCCAGTACATTCGCTTCTTCCGCTTCAGAGTATTACTGTACCTGCGATCAAGAGCTCTATACCTTTGGAAGTTCGCTGGGGATCCACACTTGCAGAAGTCCACATAAGCTACAGACCTGGCCGCCGAGAGATCCGTACACTCCTTGTCCCACCAGGGAAGTGGAGGGCGCGTTCGGATGTATGGTCCCGGGACGGGTTTCGTCTGAGCTTGTAACGCACTGTCATAGATCGTATTAGCCAGAAACGCATATTCTTCAAGCGGTGCCAACCCAACTCGCAACTCAACTCCAATGGAGACTGCCTCCGCGTACTGTTTCCAGTCGATATTACGCGTCAGATCGTAAGGCATCTCCACCGTTGTCGATTGCTGTGGGCCATGGCTAACCAGAATAGCGATCGGCAAATGATCACTGCCACGAGGATCTTGAAGCACGGTCCAGTCACAGAGAACTGCCAAACTGTTGGAACAGAGCGACAAGTCGATGGCACTCGCCTTCGTACCGGACGTGGTTGGAGTTGGTGGAGTTGCAATCCGCGTAACTTGCTTGTCCCTGTTTAGGAGGGTCATCTGGAAGTCGTCGCACAGTTCATGAATCAGATATGCTTGAGGGTCTGTCTTGTGACTTCCCCACTCGGTGCTGTGAAGATTAAAGTCACCCAGAACCAGTCGCGATGCCTGCAACAGCTCAAGCATACCCCACAACTTTTGTCGAGTTAACGACACCTGTGGGGGAACATAGACGGACACAATGCAAATGTCCAGTCCTCTGATCCTGGCCTGTACTGCGACTGCTTCGATTCCTCCTAGCTTCGGGAGCGTGACCTTTCTAAAAGTGTGGCATTTCCTGACCCCAATCAGTACGCCTCCACCTCTATTTGGCCCTGCCCTGCTCTCTGTGATGATGTTGTACCCCCGGAAAGCTGGCGTCTCATCTCCGATAAGAAACGTTTCGCTCAACGCAAACACATCACAGTCCCGTTCGAATGCGAATTGTTGAAAATCGTTTAACTTGGGGGTTAAACTTCTACAATTCCATTGTAGGAAGGAGATGCCATTTTTCGTTTTGGTGTATTACCCATCAAAGGAAATGAACGACAAGAGGGGCATCGTGGTAGCAAGCTGTTTCCCGATGTGTCTAGCGAGAGGCTCAAACCGCTTTATGATTAAACGCGTCGGTTCACTCACGAAAGAGCACAGCCATTCCACGATTGTGGAAAAGGAAGGACTCCTTTGAAGGCATCGGTGATCGGATTCGGTTGAGGAACCGGTTTTAGGGGGATCTTTGGCAGCTTGGGAACGGGCTTCAGCGGCTTGAGAGGAATCGGTGCCGGCTTCGGTGTCGGCTTCGGAGCGGGCTTACCCGACGGACCGAAAGGAAAATCCTCCTCGAAGTTCAACGAGTCACTTTCCTTACCCTTGCCGCCAGCGGCTTTTGTGGACTTGGAAACCTTGTTGCGCTTCGGATTTGGTCCGGAAGAGTCACTTTCCTCGTCTCTCCGGAAGAGGACTTCCTCCTCGTTTTCCTCGTCCCCCGAATCATCTGCCAAGGGGGCGAAACGATTGGATTGGTTCGCCTGACTAAGGATTTCCGCGAAGGACTTCTTGGAGCGTTCCTTCAAGGATCGCTTCATCTTGTCCTCGCGCTCCTTGTACTTTGGGCACTGCCGAGTTTTGTGCGGTTCCCCGCCACAAAGCAGGCATTTTTCAGCCTGCTTTTGGCATTCCACGTCCTTGTGGGGGCCTGCGCACTTTGAGCACTTGCTCTTGTTGCTGCAGTAGGTCTTGGTGTGTCCCAACTGCTGGCAGTTTTCGCAGCTCATCACACGCGGAACGTACAATCGAACTGGAAGCCGAAGCTTGTACAGCTCAATGTAGTCCGGCAGAGCTGACCCTGCAAAAGTCACCCGAAACGAGGCAGAAGGAATGAACTTCTTCTGGCCACCCTCAGTGGTGACGTTGCCCAGTTGCCGGCACTCGAGTACCTCCACAGCTGGAAGTTTAGGGTTCTTGAAGCGTCCCACCGCCCTTGAGAGGTCGACAAGCGACAGACTGTCATCGGTCACCACGCCGTCGATTTCGACTTTGTGGGCCGGAATCCAAACACGGTACTCGACACAGAACCGAATGTCTTTCACGATCTGGTTAGCTTCCTCCGCGGAGTTCACGATCACGCTGAGCTTGCTCTTGTTCAGCTTAGTACATTGTACCAGACCAGGATAATGGTTATGTAGATCTTTTGTGATCCGAACGAAGTTAAGGGGTTTTTGTTTGGGCCGGAAGAAGACCACCCACTCCGTCTGCGAGCCCCCCACGTACTGGCGAGCGCGAGCTTGAACTGGTCTTTCCTTGTCACCTGGTGGATTTGGATTTGGAGGGATCGGAGGGGTTGGTGCCGGTGGAATAGGATTCGGATTTGGCGGAATCGGAGGGGTTGGTGCCGGTGGAATTGGATTCGTATTTGGCGGGATCGGAGGGGTTGGGTTCGTTGGAATAGGAGTTGGATTTGTTGGGACAAGAGGACTTGGATTCAGTGGAAGAGCTGGATCCGGTTTTTGTGTTGGAGGGGAAGTGGGATCAGGTTTTGGGTATGGTTTCGGAGACAGTCGAGACTTGCGTTTCTTCGCTTTGCGCCCGCCAGTGCCCTTTACAACGACCTTGGTGTCCTTTCCGTAGAGTTCCAACGCGGTTTGGTTAGAAGGCACTCCTGGGAGAGGATCAACTTCACCCTCGTTGTCCGTGTCCCAGTCTTCGGACTCGGACATTTTTTCCACCTGGTCCTCATCCGGATCCATGGTTGGAATGAAAAACGAAAGAAAAACTAATACAAAAGCTAATCAAGATTTTCGCGAAAAAGAAAAAAAAAACCCAAGGAAGAGAAAAAAAAATATGACTAACAAAAAAAAACTATGAGTAAAAAAAAACTAAAAGCAAACAAAAAACTCGCCTTTCACACTCACCGCCAAACTGGCCGCACTGGCTGCAGCCCGCAGCGGGATGCGCGGGAAGCTAGTTTTCGCGCGCTTGTTGTTGTTGTTGTACACCGGGGTTGTCTCCGACCTGGCCTGGCCGAAAACTGGTCCGCCGACCGCAGTCGACTCTCCGGGGCCGCCTCCTGCGACCACCGCTCGTCTGCGTCTGCCGCCGCCTCCTCCTGCTGCCGCCTCACGGTAGCGGGAACTCGGGAAGCTGCCTTGGGGAACCGCCGCTTCTGCGCCGTCGCCGTGTCCGGTGCGTCCAAAACGTGGTGCCTCGCACCACCTGCAACCGCCGGAACGGAAAATCGCCGTCGAAAACGCCGAAATATCGCGCTAAAAAACTCGCGTAAGAGACAACTCGTCCAAGCAGCTATCCGTTCTGAAGCCCCATGCTCATTCTTTTGCCTTTTTTTCTGGCTTGCTTATTAAAAGCTCACAATTTTGCCAAATGTCAGTTTAGTGAATTCCAGTAGGCGTTTCAAAGCTTTCAAAAACATTTATGCGGCTTTTCCGTTACATCGTTTACAACACGGCAAATTCTCGGGTGCCAGTCATTTTGTAACCACTTTAAAGCTCTGGAGTAAGACGGAATTGTTTTGTTTTCTTGTTAATTCTTGATATTTTGAAAAGTGCAAAAAACACTCAGAGAATACGAACAATTTTGCGATAGGCAGAAAACATTACGAACATCGCAAATTGTGAGCTAATTCTCTGCCTCACAAATAATTTGTTCTGATTTAAAAAATCGAAAATGCTTGTGTGCGAGCACAGCTTACACCCGGCCGTGGCAAATGAGGCAAAAACCAGCGCTTTTCAGTTTTATGAAAAAATCATGTTGAGTTTTGAATTGATTAATGAATAGACCATTCTTTATTTTGCTATTTCTTTCAAAAAAAAATTCAACTGCCGTTATCTTCCTTTTGTAAGAAAGGATCTATCTCACCCCAGGTGGGATTAAATCGGGTTTTTGGAGTTATATTAGAAAATATATTCAAAAACTGCAATAATTGAAGAAAAAATGGATTCGTCAGGTAGAACTTTTTAAACTCTTTCTTTTGGTACCAAAAATGAAAAGGATTGGTCACAATCTTTTGGAGAAATAATCGATCAAAAAAACAAATTGAAATTATAGGTTATGTAATCAATTCCGAATTTCGTAGCGAAGCATTCGACCGAGGATTTTGGTGTGTCCCTGGCAGATATTATTGACTACATTGGTGAGGCATCTCGGCCGCTCAAGGAAGGAAGTGCCGTGTTTGATGCCAACCATGTGCGGAGTATAGGTTACACGATCAATCGGCAAGGTCGGAGGGAAGTTGTTGCTCGAGAGACCAGAAGCTCTAATCCCAGAGAGAAACCGCATGAGGTTGTGTTGAAGATCGGAACGGATATATCCGGTTGGGTACTGAAATGTTCTTGCAGGGCAGATACGCAGAAATGCAAACATGTAATTGCATGCCTTTTGCACTTAGAAAAGTATGTATATTATGTATAAATATTGACTGAATACGAGTTGCGACAGTTAAACAAAAAAGGCAAATTTGGACAGTATTTTTAAGAATGATTTACATTAGTACCATCAACTGGGGCGAATCGGGACACATGGGGCGAATTGACAACAGTTTTAACCATGTAGGAGCACACTATTTTGATTTAGAACAGACTCAAACCAACAAAATGTGTACCGTAATCTGGGTGAATCGGGACTACAGTCTGAATAGGGACAGCAGTTTTTAGAGCACTTAAAGCTTTTAAATTTGGAAATGGATGTACACATTTTGTTGGCCAGAGTCTGTTCTAACCGAAACCAACCAGAAAAATCAAAATATTGTGCTCCAACATGGTTAAAAATGCTGTCCCAATTCGCCCCATGTGTCCCGATTGACCCCAGTTTACGGTACATCCATTTCCAAATTTAAAACCATTAAATGCTCTAAACACTGCTGTCCCTATTCAGACTGAGTAGTCCCTGTTATGTTCCGGTTTAGCGTGTAACACGTACACATACACACGGGGAACTGGAGGCATACCTGGGGGAGAAAAACGAACTGTCATTGCATAAAAGTGGAGGAATAAAGATCAACAAGGTTGGGATCAGGAGAATTAAGTTCAGTTTAATAAAGTTATTTCAATCCGGAGCAAAACACAACATTGGCGACGAGGTGGACAAAATCCCACGGGAAGCGTGGAAATAAGTCTGGATTCAATTCGGCCGGCGGCGGATTTGCTCGGAGAATCGGCACCGTAAACAAAGAAGAGCCCGGAAGAGATTCAATTCGGCGACGGGTAGAACTTAGAACTGAAGATTCAAATCGGCCGCGAACGTTTGTTGGTCGGAGCGGTTGGAGCGGAGAATCGGCGCTATCTGGAAGGTAAACAAAGAAAACGGCCCAGGAAGAGGTAAACGATTAAATTCGGTGGTGGATCGATGGTGGGTAGGATTGGATTTGGCCACGAACGGGTGTTGGAACGAGGCGGGAAGCCGTTCTAAAAGTAAACAAGAAAAAGCAAAAGGTTGGGTCAGCGAACAAAAAGGATGGACGCTGGAAACGTCTCGGGTTTGTCACCGTTCATTCCTGGGGACACGTCCACGGTGTCTTCTCGATGGAAGAAGTGGAAGCGATCCTTCAACATCTTCTTGGACGTAAACAACGTTACGATTGCTGCTCGCCAAAAATCGTACCTCCTACACTACGTGGGACTCCAAGTACAGGACGTCTTCTTTAGTCTACAAGGGGATAAAGCACCAGCAGTGCCGGAGGGCTCGGACGTATTCAAGGAGGCGGTCAAGCTTCTAGACGACTACTTCCTCCCGATGAAGTGCCTGCCGCTGGAACGGCACAAGTTCCGGAACCTCGAGCAGAACGATGACGAGCCGATCGAAGGATTCGTTCTCCGGCTGCGGGAGCAGGATAACCTCTGTGAATATGGTGACCATCTGGAAGAGGAGATTAAGGAACAGCTTTTATGCAATTTTGGATGCTAGGAATATTGCTATTCCTAAAGTCCAAGTCAAATTTGATTCTCCCATTATTGATGACGATCTTCAGCTTCTGATTCGTCTGAAAAATGTTCGCCGAAGACAGTATCAACGTTCTCGTGATCCTGCACTGAAGCGAATTCAAAAAGATTTGCAAAAGGTTATTGACCACAGATTCACTCTCCTGCGAAATGAAAAGTTCGCAAGAGATGTTGAACAAATTAAACCTTATTCTAAACCTTTTTGGAAACTTTCAAAGGTTCTTAAGAAACCTCAAAAACCAATCCCTTCATTAAAAGATGGTGATAATATTCTATTAACAAATGGGGAGAAAGCTCAAAAACTTGCTCAGCAGTTTGAGAGTGCTCATAATTTTAACTTAAATGTTTTGAGTCCTATTGAAGATCAAATTTCAATAGAATTTCAGAATATTGTTGAACAAGAATTTTCATCAGATGAAGTTTTGAATACGGATCTGAATGAAATTAAATCTATTATCAAAAAATTTAAAAATATGAAAGCCCCTGGTGAGGATGGCATTTTTTACATTTTAATTAAAAAATTACCAGAAGCAACTTTGAGTAGCTTGGTCAAAATTTTCAACAAATGTTTTGATTTGGCATATTTTCCCAGTAGTTGGAAAAATGCCAATGTAGTTCCGATTTTGAAACCGGAAAAAAATCCTGCCGAAGCTTCAAGCTATCGGCCCATTAGTTTGCTTTCATCTATTAGTAAATTATTCGAAAGAATAATTCTTAATAGAATGATGACGCACATTAATGAAAATTCAATTTTCGCTGATGAGCAGTTTGGATTTCGCCTTGGGCATTCAACTACTCATCAGTTGTTGAGAGTTTCAAATTTAATTCGAAGTAACAAATCTGAGGGCTATTCTACTGGCGCTGCTCTTCTAGACATAGAAAAAGCATTTGACAGTGTTTGGCATAAAGGTTTGATTGCGAAATTGAAAAGGTTTAATTTTCCGATTTATATCGTGAAAATTATTCAAAATTATTTGACGGATCGTACTCTGCAGGTATGTTATCAGAACAGCAAATCTGATCAACTACCTGTACGTGCTGGCGTCCTCAAGGATATAATATAATATAATATAATATAATATAATATAATATAATATAATATAATATAATATAATATAATATAATATAATATAATATAATATAATATAATATAATATAATATAATATAATATAATATAATATAATATAATATAATATAATATAATATAATATAATATAATATAATATAATATAATATAATATAATATAATATAATATAATATAATATAATATAATATAATATAATATAATATAATATAATATAATATAATATAATATCCCAAGCAGCATCGCGCAACATGCTAAAAACGTCTAAGTCCAGTTAAGTTACAACAAGGGAGCAACAATGTTGCAATTCTCGAAAATGTGACATCGAAACAAAGTTCTTCATGATATAGTTACCATTATTTGCTGTGGCAACAATTTGATTCTGTGTATTGATGCAACGTTTCGGTGACATTATTGTACCAATGTTGAAACAAAACAAAAACTTACTTTATATTGAGCGGCAAATGTTGCGAATTAGTTGCAGCAAAGTTTCCTTGCTAATTCTAATTGTAAACATCGTTTGCCATGACATAAACACATCTTTAGTGGAAAAAAGCTATTTTATGGAGTTGGTCTTTTTGTTGCACGCATCAAAACAAAAATATGAAGTTCACAATGTGCAAGCGTTTTAAAAAATTCTGTCCAAACGGACCTACAGTCAGAAGTATTGGGGCATGAAGAGAAACTTCCAAACTGTTATCGACTAAAAACGATAGTTAGATGCATCATCAAATAACGAGTTCAGATGGAATGATTATGCTGATTATGACGACGAGGATTTCTCGGACAAATCAAAACTATTCTGTGTGATTTGCAGGACGGCCTCTGTAACACACACACGGCAAGCGTACTTGGGTGTCCCGAGCCGCCTACGCGGAGTCACTGAGCTTCCAGCCGTTGGTAGCCTTGCCGTATTTCCCGGAGGGATACTTTCACTGTTCCGGCCGTGGGCCCAGTACGTTATCCACCTCCCAAGTCAACATCCTCCTTGGGGTACGGGACAGCCGGAACCAGCCTAGGGCTGATGGTACTCACTTCGCGGCGCTTCGCACCCCTTGATTGGGGGGAGAAAAACCACCCACCATGAATCATACGCCATGCAGAAGTTTCAATCTACGATTCTTGAAACACACCTTCCAAACAAAGTTCTTTTCCTATAAATATTGTCAACTCTGAACTAAAATGAGACATTTTATTTCGTTTGACAGCTCTTTAGACAAATTGATGTTTGCAAATTTTATGTAACCATTATGTTACCAAAACGTAACACAAATTTTGGTGTTGGATACTTAGCTTCAACATTGTTGCTACATATCTGAAACGTTGTTGCAACAGAAGTGAAGGTTGGCAATTTGCTCAGAGAGAAGTAAGCAGGGACGTACTAAGGGTGAATGATTTAGAAATCTTATCACATTTATTAAAAAAAAATCTAAATCTCACAGAAAACAAAGTAATATTACTAAAGTCTAGTATGAAGTAGAGGGAAAGCGTGTAATTTGCACCACTAAGGGAAAACTTTGAAAATTCATTACACACTGGAAAATTCATTATAGAGCAATTCTAGCTCAAACCAAGAATTTTTCTGGCACTTTTGTACCTGACCCTCTCCGATTTCAATGAAAATATTAAGAAAACTTGGGGATCAAAGCCAATGTACCTCTATGTGTTCCGTAAATTGTATACTGTATCTACTGCATATACGGTACATTAGCGTGTCCCAAAAAAATACAAGAAGTCGAGTACATATACGATTTACGAGATACGTAGAGCTACATCGGCTTTGATTGTTCAGTTTTCACAGCGGCGAGTTGGCCGTGCGGGTTGGGGCGCGGACTTAGTAAGCCAGATATAACTATCGCCGGTTTGTTTTTTTTTTTGGGATTACAGATATTTTTTCCTAGCGTCTGCCAGATGTAAATTACACATTATTAGAGGTAAAATTAAACCTTTTTCCAACATAAAAGATGTACCCCTTTTTAGATGAAATTTTACCATGATTTTTTTTCACTGTGTAGCCTAAGATGTTACAAAAAGACTCACGAAAAATACAGGATGATATGTCTCTCCTAACACAATACAAAAATCATTTACTGAAACTGTTGTTTTAAAAAGTCGATTTATCAAACAATTTTATATAAGAATCTTCATATTGACCATTGTCCTGTTTCCAAACCTCGTGAAGATGCAGCGATTTTAAAAATAAAAATGTTGAAAAATATTGTTTTTTGTGGTTTTGTCAATTTTAATATGACAGACTTGATGTTTCAGTATCTAGCAAGGGCAATTCAGTGAGAAACTCTGGGAGTAACTCGGAGTAACTCTGAGTTTCTCAGCTTCCTCCCGAGTTTTTCAATTCCCACCCGATTGTCGATACCTTGGTATATGCAACCATGACAATGTTGTTTGTTTATGTTTTTTCGCCAATGTGAAAATTATCGCCCTGGGTAGTTAGAAGGAAAATTTCGGCACAAATCCGAACCACGTCCGGAACAGCCTGACCAACTGCGGCATCCTGGTCCCGGTTCGGCAAGGAGTACGAAACGGACAGCAACATTACGCACAACGAGCGGCGCGAGTTCTTCGCGGATCTGGAGAAAGGTAAGTTGATCGAAGTGCTTATTTAGCTTTCTTAACCCCGCGATCTTCTCCCAGGTGGCCTTGCAACGTACCGCGCAGCGATCGTCCTGAATGAACATCTCGCCGTACTCGCACCTGGAGGAATTTATGCTGTACGCGCATAAGTCGGACCTGTGCCACGAGCTGGAACTTCGCCACGCTTTGGCCAACTGCTTTGAAGCTCTGATCGGCGCACTCCTGCTAGACGGTGGCATCGAGTCTTTGCGTACGCGCTCTTCCAGGAGGGCGAATGTCTGAGCAAGATGGATTAACTATCCGCCGCATCCGCTGCAGGAGCAGGAACCGCTCGGTGATCGGCACCACATCGAGTCGTTCGAGATGCTGAGGACGAGGCGGATATGGGACTGGAGGCGATTTCGTAATCGGAAGAGAATTTTGGCGGAGGAACAGCGATTGTGAAGAAGCAACTTTCGAAACGACCTGACGAGTCCATCGAAAAGGTGGACAAACCGGTGGCTTTCGCCAACTCGGTGCAGATTTTTATGGTGGAATCTTCTTTCTCTTCGGATCTGGAATCCGGAGAGATTGAGTAGTATTTCTCAAAAAATAAAGATTCTGGACAGTTACATACTAATTATAAACTTGGAAAATAGTGTATTGTAAACTAGAATAAAAAGCCACTTATCAACAAACGGTTCAACGATTCGCTTTATGTCTGCGGAATATTGCCGAACTTTCCCGGGCGAGCGCGTCCGCCCGTTCGTTTCCCAAAATGCCACAATGAGCGTCGACGTGGTTTCACTTGATCTCGATGCTCTTGTCAGCCAACTCCCGGTCCAACTCCTCAAAGTCGACCTGGTTCTTGACGAGCTTTCCCGTCGACAGCTTCTACGCGATCCGCTTCCAACCGGGCAGTCATTTGGTGATGGAATCGATCAAAAACATGGAAACTGTGTCAGTCTTTGATGCCCTGCTGCTTGGCCAATCGAATCGCCAGCGCAGCCGCCTGAAACTATCCGCAATTGATGGTCGCTCGTTCACTGACCGCGTTCAGCGCGTGTCCCTCGTCAAAGTAAACCCCTATCCCGGCACGGGCCGCCGCCGTCCCATTGCCCTCGCAGGAACCATCCGTGTAAACGTACACGAAACCATCCTCGTCCTGATGAAAGTTATACGTGCCGTAATTTTCTAGCTTCGTCACCGGCTTCACGCCGCTGTCCAGCTTCTTCCCCTTCTCCCTGTCCCCGATCCCGACCCCGAAGCTCATCCAGCTCCCGCTTCAACCCCTCGATCAAGCCGCGTTGATCTCTTCGTGATTGTCAACCAGAAACTGTACGGAATCCATCGGCAAAACACGGATTGAACATAGACCCCCGCCGACGACGAGTTACTTCCGCTATCGGAAGCAGACCCGGAAACGCTTCCGCTACCGTGCTCCCGAACAAACGCGTCCGCCTGCTGGCGTTTGGGAAACTTTTTAAACTTGGCCCCCGTAAATCCGGTCACTTGCCGTTGGCATTTCGGTCTGCAAGATTTTGTTCTTCAAAACAAACAAACCTTAGCAACAGCACTTGACATTTTCAAACACAAGGTTGATCTATGTAGGTGGGATTGGTGAAAAGCAACCGGAGTAACTCGGAGGAACATTGAGAAACTCTCGTTACTGTGGGCAAAATTGAGGAACTCTTTGCTCACTGAAATGCCCTTGGTATCTAGTTCTGAAATAAAACAAACAAATCAAAGTAACAAACATTTTTTGTTAAACATGGAATTAGTATATTTTACAAAATAAATAAAAATAAAAGCTGCCTAGCTTGTGCAGTTCTTTCTAAAAATACTAATGTGTGTTTTGGACATTTTTAATGAAGTTGATTGATTTTCAACTGTAATTAAATAAAAGAATTGCTCACAAGGACAACCGGCAGTTTAGCATCGAGCTGTATTTTACACTTTTGACCAAATGCGCCTTTTTTGATCCCATATTGTGAGGGTTGTTTTTCTTCAAATTGCTTATTTTGCACTAAAAGTTCTTGAAATCCTTGTCAACAATACCTGGCACATTTTTTAAAGATAAATTGACAATATTGGAAGATATGTTGATGGCACTCAGTAAACTTCACTTTTTGAGTAGAAACCTAGCAGAAGAGATAGCCACGATACGTGGGTTGCACTTTGTTTATTGCACAACAATCTATTGTAAGTATTTATTTGGGTACTTAAAAAGTATGTTTTCCTAGTTTGCATAAAAACAAAAATTTTCTTATCGTTGATTTTATTAAAGGTTCCTGAATACAACCCTGTGCGTACAAAGCGCCATGATGGTAGATAGGAAAAAAATAATTTTATAATCAATTTTCAACTATCTGAACCCATTTTTGTAACGTTTTGCTACAGAACTGAGATTCTATGTAACTTGCATTGAAATGCAGATAATTTTCAGATATATTAGCCAACTTTTTTTTATATCGATACTAAAATAGCTCCAGCAAACATAGCAAATTTTTAAAAGATTAAGGGCGCATGAAAAAATCACGAGTAGAATGAAATTTTACTCGGTAAACATGAAATCGCCAAAACAAAACCTTCTATACATTTAAGAAAATCAATTTAGTTTGCTGTTGACGAAAAATACGATAGCGTTATTTTTCAGACTTATCCATTTTTGTTTTGCTGGAATATCGGACGGAAGCATTTTTATTCAGAAATTAATTATAAGTTTGTTGCGCTTGCAACTTGACTTGAAATCATTAAGGCTGCGCGTTTGATTTCAAGCAACCAAAAATTTCACAAATATGGTGACATATTTGCATCATATTTGTTACATTGTTGCAACACCATCAATGTTTCCTACAAAAATGACCATCGCATAGGAAACATTGCCGCAACACGTTCACAACTATCTGGCTATTGTTGCCAATCGCGTTGATGTCGTGCGCTTTTTTTGTCGCCAGAAGTGTTGCAAATATGTTGCCTCAGCGATTTTGGATTGTTTTGAATTAGTTGCAAATAAGGCTTGGCAACAATAATTGCTGCTTGGGATAATATAATATAATATAATATAATATAATATAATATAATATAATATAATATAATATAATATAATATAATATAATATAATATACAGGGTGTTTGGTTCATGGATGCGGATACTTGCTGGTCCCCTAGAGGACCCCGAAACATGAAAAAAAGTCTTCTACGGCATGGTCGAATTCTCATCCTAAACCGAGTTAAATAGAATTTACTGTTTTGAGGAGTTTGTACACTAAAATCGATTTATCTCATGATTGTGATCACGAAAAGCTTCGCTTCTGAATTCATGCGAAAGCTGAGTAAATTTCACGATAAAAAATGATTTTTGAAATTTTTTAAACTTTTCTTAAGTCTGCCTACAGAGCCTTTACATTTTTTTCTTGCCCTGGTGTTGTTAGTTTTTTGCATTTATTTTGCGTAAATGGCAGGTAAATGGTTTGTTTTATGTATCAAAACGATGCTCCTAGATCCCCTCTACAAATCTCTCTAAATAACCATTTCCCGATTTCTTTTCCTAAGGGACTAACGGACGACTATTTAAAGGAAAGAAGGTGTTAGTTATTAAAATGAGTTAAGATGCAATAAGTGCGGCATATGGTCTCGTTGAAGGATTTCCACTGTTGTTCAGTGTGCTGATCGTTTGACCCACAATAAATAATTAAGCTGATTAAATCAAACATTTAAAACAAGCCCATTGACAATGCAAGTTAAAGTTTAGTTAGCAGGAAGAAGATACTTTGCTTTTTTGAGTTCTACTTTTTATTACATTACAAAAGGATAAGTTGAATTGTTTAAATCCAAGATGTATCTAAGTTATTTCTTGTGTACATAGGACAATAGCATACATTTCCATTAAGTACCAAATTTTGGCTTATTAACACCCTTTTGTTTATTTAAAACTTTTGAAAAGCGTTTTTGATTGAA
Organism: Culex quinquefasciatus; assembly: GCF_015732765.1. Taxonomy (NCBI): domain Eukaryota; kingdom Metazoa; phylum Arthropoda; class Insecta; order Diptera; family Culicidae; genus Culex; species Culex quinquefasciatus. The sequence goes on along the minus strand of NC_051863.1, from coordinate 94,418,847 downwards.
TAGCCTCAATCAAGACCTAATTCGGAATGTGATCATAATTTGATAACAATGTAAAATTAGCCAATTTAATAGAAAGAGTTTCTTACCTCTGTGCTCTAATCATAACATGTTAAAAATCGTTTTATGATGGATTTTTGTTTATTAACGTGAATTGATATTTTCAATCATTTTCAAACATTGCAATTCGTTTTGAAGTACATAAAAAAAATAATGCACGCTTAGAATAACAAAACTTCTTAAGAAACCTGAAAAACTTTTGCTAGAATAAACACTGATTTATTTATTGAAGGAAGTGTTTATTTATTTAATTTATTCATGATAAACTAGCATGCATGAATTCTTATCGAATTAAAAATTCTTGCACTAAAATCTATCGTTATCCAAAAGGTGGATTTGAAATGTTTTTGGTAAATAAAAGTAAATCTTCCTCGGTTTCCTTGTAGGGGAACCCCATTGAAGAATATCAGAGCAGACATTCACAAAAAAAAACCAACTACCGGTCACTTGCCGTTGGCATTTCGGTCTGCAAGATTTTGTTCTTCAAAACAAACAAACCTTAGCAACAGCACTTGACATTTTCAAACACAAGGTTGATCTATGTAGGTGGGATTGGTGAAAAGCAACCGGAGTAACTCGGAGGAACATTGAGAAACTCTCGTTACTGTGGGCAAAATTGAGGAACTCTTTTGCTCACTGAAATGCCCTTGGTATCTAGTTCTGAAATAAAACAAACAAATCAAAGTAACAAACATTTTTTTGTTAAACATGGAATTAGTATATTTTACAAAATAAATAAAAAATAAAAGCTGCCTAGCTTGTGCAGTTCTTTCTAAAAAATACTAATGTGTGTTTTGGACATTTTTAATGAAGTTGATTGATTTTCAACTGTAATTAAATAAAAGAATTGCTCACAAGGACAACCGGCAGTTTAGCATCGAGCTGTATTTTACACTTTTGACCAAATGCGCCTTTTTTGATCCCATATTGTGAGGGTTGTTTTTCTTCAAATTGCTTATTTTGCACTAAAAGTTCTTGAAATCCTTGTCAACAATACCTGGCACATTTTTTAAAGATAAATTGACAATATTGGAAGATATGTTGATGGCACTCAGTAAACTTCACTTTTTGAGTAGAAACCTAGCAGAAGAGATAGCCACGATACGTGGGTTGCACTTTGTTTATTGCACAACAATCTATTGTAAGTATTTATTTGGGTACTTAAAAAGTATGTTTTCCTAGTTTGCATAAAAACAAAAATTTTCTTATCGTTGATTTTATTAAAGGTTCCTGAATACAACCCTGTGCGTACAAAGCGCCATGATGGTAGATAGGAAAAAAATAATTTTATAATCAATTTTCAACTATCTGAACCCATTTTTTGTAACGTTTTGCTACAGAACTGAGATTCTATGTAACTTGCATTGAAATGCAGATAATTTTCAGATATATTAGCCAACTTTTTTTTATATCGATACTAAAATAGCTCCAGCAAACATAGCAAATTTTTAAAAGATTAAGGGCGCATGAAAAAATCACGAGTAGAATGAAATTTTACTCGGTAAACATGAAATCGCCAAAACAAAACCTTCTATACATTTAAGAAAATCAATTTAGTTTGCTGTTGACGAAAAATACGATAGCGTTATTTTTCAGACTTATCCATTTTTGTTTTGCTGGAATATCGGACGGAAGCATTTTTATTCAGAAATTAATTATAAGTTTGTTGCGCTTGCAACTTGACTTGAAATCATTAAGGCTGCGCGTTTGATTTCAAGCAACCAAAAATTTCACAAATATGGTGACATATTTGCATCATATTTGTTACATTGTTGCAACACCATCAATGTTTCCTACAAAAATGACCATCGCATAGGAAACATTGCCGCAACACGTTCACAACTATCTGGCTATTGTTGCCAATCGCGTTGATGTCGTGCGCTTTTTTTGTCGCCAGAAGTGTTGCAAATATGTTGCCTCAGCGATTTTGGATTGTTTTGAATTAGTTGCAAATAAGGCTTGGCAACAATAATTGCTGCTTGGGATAATATAATATAATATAATATAATATAATATAATATAATATAATATAATATAATATAATATAATATAATATACAGGGTGTTTGGTTCATGGATGCGGATACTTGCTGGTCCCCTAGAGGACCCCGAAACATGAAAAAAAGTCTTCTACGGCATGGTCGAATTCTCATCCTAAACCGAGTTAAATAGAATTTACTGTTTTGAGGAGTTTGTACACTAAAATCGATTTATCTCATGATTGTGATCACGAAAAGCTTCGCTTCTGAATTCATGCGAAAGCTGAGTAAATTTCACGATAAAAATGATTTTGAAATTTTTAAACTTTTCTTAAGTCTGCCTACAGAGCCTTTACATTTTTTTCTTGCCCTGGTGTTGTTAGTTTTTTGCATTTATTTTGCGTAAATGGCAGGTAAATGGTTTGTTTTATGTATCAAAACGATGCTCCTAGATCCCCTCTACAAATCTCTCTAAATAACCATTTCCCGATTTCTTTTCCTAAGGGACTAACGGACGACTATTTAAAGGAAAGAAGGTGTTAGTTATTAAAATGAGTTAAGATGCAATAAGTGCGGCATATGGTCTCGTTGAAGGATTTCCACTGTTGTTCAGTGTGCTGATCGTTTGACCCACAATAAATAATTAAGCTGATTAAATCAAACATTTAAAACAAGCCCATTGACAATGCAAGTTAAAGTTTAGTTAGCAGGAAGAAGATACTTTGCTTTTTTTGAGTTCTACTTTTTATTACATTACAAAAAGGATAAGTTGAATTGTTTAAATCCAAGATGTATCTAAGTTATTTCTTGTGTACATAGGACAATAGCATACATTTCCATTAAGTACCAAATTTTGGCTTATTAACACCCTTTTGTTTATTTAAAACTTTTGAAAAGCGTTTTTGATTGAATAGCCTCAATCAAGACCTAATTCGGAATGTGATCATAATTTGATAACAATGTAAAATTAGCCAATTTAATAGAAAGAGTTTCTTACCTCTGTGCTCTAATCATAACATGTTAAAAATCGTTTTATGATGGATTTTTGTTTATTAACGTGAATTGATATTTTCAATCATTTTCAAACATTGCAATTCGTTTTGAAGTACATAAAAAAAATAATGCACGCTTAGAATAACAAAACTTCTTAAGAAACCTGAAAAACTTTTGCTAGAATAAACACTGATTTATTTATTGAAGGAAGTGTTTATTTATTTAATTTATTCATGATAAACTAGCATGCATGAATTCTTATCGAATTAAAAATTCTTGCACTAAAATCTATCGTTATCCAAAAGGTGGATTTGAAATGTTTTTGGTAAATAAAAGTAAATCTTCCTCGGTTTCCTTGTAGGGGAACCCCATTGAAGAATATCAGAGCAGACATTCACAAAAAAAAACCAACTACCGTCATCTGGGGTGACATCCCGAGCATGGGTAAATAAAAAAAGGAAATGCCTAACTATACCTTTCTCTGTTATCAATACCAAATTTTGGTATTCATGAAAAATTTTCTTTAGATCATACAAGAGCTTAATTTGGTATCATACCAATTTAAGGTATTGTTTTGATATTGCAAAATAGCTGAATTTTTCAATGACCGAAAACCACATTTTGTTATTATTTTGGTATTTACGTATTTTATCAATTTCTTCTGAAACTATGGGAAAATGTTGACCAATTTTGACGTGGTCATTAATTTTGCTTTAAAAAGATGTCTCAAATCGAAAACCGAAAAAACGAAAATTGCAAACTTGATTTTAAAGATTTTTAGAAAACCCCCTAAAGAAATGACCTGAAATTGTGAAAACAAATTCTTAGCCCGGGCATGGTCTTCGGGTCTATAGGACCCAGTAGCACTATAAAAGTAATTGTAACTTTTGACCAAAAACTCCTAGAGATCTGAAATTTTGTGACTTTGTGTATCTTACTAAGACACACATTCTGGCCAAAAATGAACTTCCGGAGGCAACCGGAAGTGCCCACAACAAAAAAACTGACACCAATGGTATTCCGGGTCTATAGGACCCAGAAATGTTTTCGGCTGCCAAAATTCGAGATTGTAACCGATTTTGGATGTCTTGGCCGCAAATGAAAGGCTAGGATGTCTACTTTCTGAATCCGACCGGCAGAACCGGTTTTGGACACCGTGGCCACCGGGAACCTGCTATAACCGAAAAAAGTCCTTTTTGAGGCCCCTACTTTGAGGACCTGTATCTCCGAAACGATTGCACATAGCAGGTTGCTTCCGGTTGCATTCGACAGATAATAACCTGAATTTTAAGCCCCTGAAAAAATAATTGGTCCATAGTGGCCACCGGTTCCGGTAACCCGGACTTCCGGAAAACTTGATTTTTGCAGTTTTTGACATAAAACCGTCACACGGACCAGTCATTTGAAACGGATTATTTTGCAAACCATTGCAGAAGGATACTACATACTACCTCTGACTGTTTGGTATCGGTTCTGGCCAACTGTGGCCAATCCGGAACCGGTTCCAGGGTACCACTAAAACGGTTTCAATAATTGTCACGCTAGAAACCCGTCATGTTGCATATCAAACTTCATGAAATTGCATGTTATGACCATCTGAGGTCATGCCGATGTCCTCTGACCCATTCTGGTCACTCCGGAACCAGTTACCGGTGGCCACTGGGGGACACTATCGGAATATGCAATGAACCCTATCATCCGACGTATCAAACTTCATGAAATTGAAAGTTATGAACATCTGAGGTCATGCCGATGTCTTATGACCTTACCTGATCACTCCGGAACCGGTCACCGGTGGCCACTTGGGGACACTATCGGAATATGCAATGAACCCTATCATCCGACGTATCAAACTTCATGAAATTGAAAGTTATGACCATCTGAGGTCATGCCGATGTCCCCTGACCCAACCTGGTCACTCCGGAACCAGTTACCGGTAGCCACTGAGGGACACTATCGGAATATGCAATGAACCCTATCATCCGACGTATCAAACTTCATGAAATTGAAAGTTATGACCATCTGAGGTCATGCCGATGTCTTATGACCTTACCTGATCACTCCGGAACCGGTCACCGGTGGCCACTTGGGGACACTATCGGAATATGCAATGAACCCTATCATCCGACGTATCAAACTTCATGAAATTGAAAGTTATGACCATCTGAGGTCATGCTAACGTTCTTTGAACTTATCTGGTCACTTCGGAATCGGTTTCCGATGGCCACTTGGGGACACTTGTGGAATATGCTAGGAACCCTATCATCAGAAATATCAAACTTCATAGAATTGAAAATTATAACTATCCAAGGTTATGCCGACTTCAACTTACCTTACCTGATCAATCTGGAACCGGTTACCTATGGCCACTGAGGGCCACTCCGGGACCGGTTACCAGTGGGTTTTGGGGAACATTATCGTAATATGCAATGATGGCATATCGAACAACATGAAATTAAACAATATTACATCTAAGGTAATTACGCTAACATCCCCTAACTCTATCTGGCTTTTGGAATCGGTTACCGGTGGCCACTGGTGTACACTTGTGGAATATGCGGAATAGAAACTCTATCGTCCGACATATCAAACTTCATGAGGCCGTCTTTCTCTCAAACCGAGTGTTGCCGAGATTTGGGTGCAGAAACTCTTTCATCTAACCTTTGATTTTGATATTTTAGAAATTATAGACACGCAAAAATCGGTATTTTCTCGGATAGCTAAACTGCACAATTGGCGTTAAAATCCTCTAAATGCGAATCCAAACATGTTTGGAACTTGCTACTCGGCATAACAGAGTCTTGTTGTTTTGGGTACCAGGGCACTGCGGCATTGAAGGCATTGAAATGGCTGATGAACTTGCCAGACAAGGCTTATCAAACATATTCGTGGATCCCAAGCCGTTTCTTGGAATCTCAAAAAGTGCCGTGAAGCAAGAAATAACTAATTCGTCGCTTGTGTGCTATCTATCTCCTATCTTTTTACAGCAGACGTGTAACAAGATAGCACAAGTGACGAATTGAGGACAATCGCAAATTGCTTCAATCTGGGCGAGATGCGTGGATTGAGACAAGCGTAAACTTTTATCACTCCAAGTCTTTCAATTACCAAGAAACTTCTTGGCTTAAACCATAGAGAACTACGAATACTCGCAGGGCTTCTAACAGGACATTGTCCTGATAGATATCACCTGCACAAAATCGGCATGGGGCCTAACAACTTCTGTCGTTTTTGTTTAACTGAGCTAGAAAGCTCGGCACATTTACTCTGCCGGATAAATGTATAAACCATATCTGCAAAATAACCCCTCGTCTACCGATCCCATGGATACGAGTAATTTGTAGTATGGACAGAATCCAGGGTACATTACAAAAGATAGCCTTCTTAGGTGGTCGCAGTGAGTTCAACACAATTGCCCATTGTGAAAAAAAAGTTTGATATTGATAGCCAGATTACAAACTATAGTAAAGAGAAAATGGTGAAAGATTTTGTGTCAAAAATATGAGTAATATTACATCAGGAACTGGTGATTTTTCATCAGTTTCTGGTGAATTTTCATTAGGTTCACATTTTTACACATGTTTTCGGTAATATTACTCAAAAAGTGGGTATCCGAATTTTCAACATTCCAAAATTCACCTATTTTTGCTGTGTATCAGAACCTACATGTAAACTGTCCTCATGCATTTAATTGCGATATAGAAGGATACAGATGTTGGCATAATCTGGGATAGCAATAATTTTCAATTTTATGAAGTTTGATATATCGGATGATAGGGTATCTAGCATATTCCACAAGTGTCCCCAAGTGGCCATCGGAAACCGATTCCGAAGTGACTAGATAAGTTCAAAGGACGTTAGCATGACCTCAGATGGTAAGAATGTTCAATTTCATGATGTTTGATACGTCGGATGAAAGGGTTTATTACATAATCAGAGAGTGTCACCAAGTGGCCACGGGTAACCGGTTCCGGAGTAACCAAATTGGGTCAGAGGACATTGTCTTGATGCCAGATGATCATAACTTTCAATTTCATGAAGTTTGATACGTCGGATGATAGGGTTCATAGCATATTCCGATAGTGTCCCCAAGTGGTCACCGGTAACCGGTTCCATCGAAAACCGATTCCGGACCAGGTTAGGTCAGAAGTCATCGGCATCACCTCAGATGGTCATAACTTTCAATTTCATGAAGTTTGATACGTCGGATGATAGGGTTCATTGCATATTCCGATAGTGTCCCCAAGTGGCCACCGGTGACCGGTTCCGGAGTGATCAGGTTAGGTCATAAGACATCGGCATGACCTCAGATGGACATAACTTTCAATTTCATGAAGTTTGATACGTCGGATGAAAGGGTTCATTGCATATTCCGATAGTGTCCCTCAGTGGCTACCGGTAACTGGTTCCGGAGTGACCAGGTTGGGTCAGGGGACATCGGCATGACCTCAGATGTTCATAACTTTCAATTTCATGAAGTTTGATACGTCGGATGATAGGGTTCATTGCATATTCCGATAGTGTCCCCCAGTGGCCACCGGTTACCGGTTCCGGAGTGACTAGGATGGGTCAGAGGACATCGGCATGACCTCATATGGTCATAACTTTCAATTTTATGAAATTTGATACGTCGGATGATAGGGTTCATAGCATATTCCGATAGTGTCCCCCAGTGGCCACCGGTAACCGGTTCCGGAGTGACCAGGATGAGTCAGAGGACATCGGCATGACCTCAGATGGTCATAACATGCAATTTCATGAAGTTTGATATGCAACATGACGGGTTTCTAGCGTGACAATTATTGAAACCGTTTTAGTGGTACCCTGGAACCGGTTCCGGATTGGCCACAGTTGGCCAGAACCGATACCAAACAGTCAGAGGTAGTATGTAGTATCCTTCTGCAATGGTTTGCAAAATAATCCGTTTCAAAAGACTGGTCCGTGTGACGGTTTTATGTCAAAAACTGCAAAAATCAAGTTTTCCGGAAGTTCCGGGTTACCGGAACCGGTGGCCACTATGGACCAATTATTTTTTCTGGGGCTTAAAATTCAGGTTATTATCTGTCGAATGCAACCGGAAGCAACCTGCTATGTGCAATCGTTTCGGAGATACAGGTCCTCAAAGTAGGGGCCTCAAAAAGAACTTTTTTTCGGTTGTAGCAGGTTCCCGGTGGCCACGGTGTCCAAAACCGGTTCTGCCGGTCGGATTCAGAAAGTAGACATCCTAGCCTTTCATTTGCGGCCAAGACATCCAAAATCGGTTACAATCTCGAATTTTGGCAGCCGAAAACATTTCTGGGTCCTATAGACCCGGAATACCATTCGTGTATGTAGAAAACGAAGACCATGGCCAGGTTAGTCAGGATACCACATTTTGGTATTATTTTGGTATTACAGATTTTTATCAATTTCTTCAGAAACTATGGAAAAATTTTGATCAATTTTGACAATGTCTAAAAGGTGCGCTAACATGACTTGAAAACCAAAAATGTTAAAAATGATTTTTGAATTTTTTGAAGATTGAACCATTTATCAAAATAGAAATCATTGAAATGTATCTAAGTCGGGATAAAAAAATACTTGTGATCAACAAGTCAATCGATTTTATTATTGAATTTTTGGTGACTGGAATCCAATTTCATTTTAATAACATTCATTAATCAATCTTGTTATTTCTCAGAAGCTTCAAGAGCTTCAAGGATAATCCGTTCATCAATGACAAATGTATTCGATTTGGCGAAGAATATCACTGAGAACAACATGGAATCATCAGGCGATTAGATTTTGCTGTTGCATGTGGAGCATTTGATATCATTTCCGTTTGCAACTGTTGCACTAAAATGACATGAAAATACCAAATTTTGGTATTACTTTTGCAAATTACAGCGACCAAAATATGCCCTTGGTAGCCCAGTAATAGATGGTAAAATACCATGAAATCATGTGTGTGAAAGACCACAGGAAAACCAAAATCTGATGTTCCATGGGCGAGGAATACCAACAATTTTGTATTCCAAGTAATACCAAAATTTGGTATTCCTGTGTTATTTACCTCTGCTAGAGATTGGGTCTGAGGGTGAGATTGGGTCATACAAATTTCTGCATTTTTGTATGATCCAATTTCTTCATCCAGACCCAATGTCACCCCTGATGACGGAAATGATATCACATTGCTCCACATGCAACAGCAAAATCTTCCCACCTGATGATTCCATGTTTTTCTTAGTGATATTCTTCAACACATCGAAAACATTTGTCATTGATGTACGGCTAATCCTTGAAGTTCATGAAGCTTCTGAAAATAACAAGTTTGAAAAATAAGTGTTATTAAAATGAAACTGAATTCAAGTACACCAAATTAATAAAAGTATAAATTTACTCGTTAATCAAAAAAATGTCTATTCCAAAAAAAAAAGTAATTAAAGTTAAAAATCATAATAATAAAAAAAAAATTACCCATGCCATTTTGCTATACGCAACTTTACAAAAAAAAAAAATCACAATTTATCATGATTTCACAAAAATAGTTGCCTCTCCGTCACGAGTTACTGAAAATGTACCTCGGATTCGTGATACCTAAAAAGATGATTAAATGATGAAATGATTAAATGATTAAATGATTAAATGATTAAATGATTAAATGATTAAATGATTAAATGATTAAATGATTAAATGATTAAATGATTAAATGATTAAATGATTAAATGATTAAATGATTAAATGATTAAATGATTAAATGATTAAATGATTAAATGATTAAATGATTAAATGATTAAATGATTAAATGATTAAATGATTAAATGATTAAATGATTAAATGATTAAATGATTAAATGATTAAATGATTAAATGATTAAATGATTAAATGATTAAATGATTAAATGATTAAATGATTAAATGATTAAATGATTAAATGATTAAATGATTAAATGATTAAATGATTAAATGATTAAATGATTAAATGATTAAATGATTAAATGATTAAATGATTAAATGATTAAATGATTAAATGATTAAATGATTAAATGATTAAATGATTAAATGATTAAATGATTAAATGATTAAATGATTAAATGATTAAATGATTAAATGATTAAATGATTAAATGATTAAATGATTAAATGATTAAATGATTAAATGATTAAATGATTAAATGATTAAATGATTAAATTCTTAAATGATTAAATGATTAAATGATTAAATGATTAAATGATTAAATGATTAAATGATTAAATGATTAAATGATTAAATGATTAAATGATTAAATGATTAAATGATTAAATGATTAAATGATTAAATGATTAAATGATTAAATGATTAAATGATTAAATGATTAAATGATTAAATGATTAAATGATTAAATGATTAAATGATTAAATGATTAAATGATTAAATGATTAAATGATTAAATGATTAAATGATTAAATGATTAAATGATTAAATGATTAAATGATTAAATGATTAAATGATTAAATGATTAAATGATTAAATGATTAAATGATTAAATGATTAAATGATTAAATGATTAAATTCTTAAATTCTTAAATTCTTAAATTCTTAAATTCTTAAATTCTTAAATTCTTAAATTCTTAAATTCTTAAATTCTTAAATTCTTAAATTCTTAAATTCTTAAATTCTTAAATTCTTAAATTCTTAAATTCTTAAATTCTTAAATTCTTAAATTCTTAAATTCTTAAATTCTTAAATTCTTAAATTCTTAAATTCTTAAATTCTTAAATTCTTAAATTCTTAAATTCTTAAATTCTTAAATTCTTAAATTCTTAAATTCTTAAATTCTTAAATTCTTAAATTCTTAAATTCTTAAATTCTTAAATTCTTAAATTCTTAAATTCTTAAATTCTTAAATTCTTAAATTCTTAAATTCTTAAATTCTTAAATTCTTAAATTCTTAAATTCTTAAATTCTTAAATTCTTAAATTCTTAAATTCTTAAATTCTTAAATTCTTAAATTCTTAAATTCTTAAATTCTTAAATTCTTAAATTCTTAAATTCTTAAATTAGAATTGGAAAGGATACAGATTTATTTTAAATGCTAAGCCTAAGCAACAAATCAATTGTACTATCCTGAAGTCCCAATCTAAATCCCACATTGTGATAGTGAAAAAGTCACAGAAGCAGCGGTGTCTTGTGCAATTGTGATATTTTCACCATCGGAGAACTACCTAGTTCACGAAGACAGCTTATCGGTCAACGCTTAAGCCCTGGGGCTGCGGCAAAGCGAGTTTTCGTAGCATGAGGTGGTGTCCATAGTGCTTATAAAAAAGAATTTATACCCAAATTTTTACTAATGCACTAGGATCGAATCATGCCCCTTGACTTTACAAGGCCCAGGGAAATTCTTAAATTCTTTAAAAACAAATTAATGCACTGTTATTTTGAAATTTATGATTTTACATTGTTATCAAATTATGATCACATTCCGAATTAGGTCTTGATTGAGGCTATTCAATCAAAAACGCTTTTCAAAATTTTTTAATAAACAAAAGGGTGTTAATAAGCCAAAATTTGGTACTTAATGGAAATGTATGCTATTGTCCTATGTACACAAGAAATAACTTAGATACATCTTGGATTTAAACAATTCAACTTATCCTTTTGTAATGTAATAAAAGTAGAACTCTAAAAAGCAAAGTATCTTCTTCCTGCTAACTAAACTTTAACTTGCATTGTCAATGGGCTTGTTTTAAATGTTTGATTTAATCAGCTTAATTATTTATTGTGGGTCAAACGATCAGCACACTGAACAACAGTGGAAATCCTTCAACGAGACCATATGCTGCACTTATTGCATCTTAACTCATTTTAATAACTAACACCTTCTTTCCTTTAAATAGTCGTCCCTTAACTTTTGTTGTTACCTGTTTGCCAAAAGAACGCGAGACAAAATACCTCCGGTAATGAAACAATTCTGAAACGAACTTTTTTCCACAATGCAATGGGCACACGTGGTTTGTTTTCTTACTGTCACCCTCCTTCCAGCAAACATGCGGCCGCGCGCGCGCGTCGATCAAGTATGCTTTGCGCGTGGCTCTGACAGGCGTCGGTTTGATTTATTAAGATACCATTTCAGGTTTTCTGGCTTCGATTTTTTTCACCAATAAAATTAAAATAGCGGCTTTAGGAAAAGAAATCGGGAAATTGTTATTTAGAGAGATTTGTAGAGGGGATCTAGGAGCATCGTTTTGATACATAAAACAAACCATTTACCTGCCATTTACGCAAAATAAATGCAAAAAACTAACAACACCAGGGCAAGAAAAAAATGTAAAGGCTCTGTAGGCAGACTTAAGAAAAGTTTAAAAAATTTCAAAAATCATTTTTTATCGTGAAATTTACTCAGCTTTCGCATGAATTCAGAAGCGAAGCTTTTCGTGATCACAATCATGAGATAAATCGATTTTAGTGTACAAACTCCTCAAAACAGTAAATTCTATTTAACTCGGTTTAGGATGAGAATTCTGTTGTTAGAATGACGTCACAGTGCGCCAAACACTAATACATCTGTTCAGAAAAAAACGGTGTACACCTATGTACACACTCTTGGACTGTTTACACTTTATTCCAGATCGTTCCGTCAAAATAAACGCACACGTTTTTCGTTTGCTCTCGAAATAAAACTGTTTGTATTATTTCCTACGCGCGGTACCTGTGGCCACTCTGCTGCTTAACCTGGTCGGTGCTGACAGGTTATGGGCCCAGGAAAGGAAATCGGTGAAACGGAATTGGTTTGACGGAAAGGTGGAGCGGAGCTTTGGAGCAGCAGCTGGAATCGAGGAAGTGAGGTTAAGTCACCGGAGCGCTGAAAGATGGAGAAAGGGAAGGTGGACTTCAAGCGGCTGGGATACGAAAACTACGAAACATGGAAGCAGCGGGCCAGGCAGTTCCTCACACGCGAGGGTTTGTGGAAGTACGTCGTCGGAGTGGTTCCGCCGGTGAAGGAACGGTCGGACGAGTGGATCGAGAAGAACGAGTTGACGTTGCAGACGATTGGATATTTGGTGGATGATTCTCAACTGAGGTTGATAAAGGACGCTACGACAGCTCAGGAAGCGTGGGAGTGCTGAAAAAGTGGCACAACCAAGACTCGTCGGTGGGCAAGGTGTCGCTGATAAAGAAACTGGCCAAGTTGGATTTGTCGGAAGGCGGGGACATGCGAGACTACCTCACGGAGATGGAAGAACTGTTCGAAAAGCTGGAAAACACGGGTGCGAACATAGACGAGGACATCAAGGCGGCATTCATGCTGGCGAACTTGCCCGAATCGTACGAGAACACGGTGTCTGCGATTCAAGGAAGGATGGACGTGTTGACGGTCAAGTTTGTCAAAACCAAGCTGCTGGAGGAGTATGGACGCCGGAAGGACAAGACGTACGAGGATGACAAGGCAATGTTGGCAAGGAAGGGACAGCACAGTTCACCGAGATTCGACAGCAAGCGAGAGTGCTACGCATGCGGAAGTGATGGGCATTTGGTTCGAGACTGCGATCTGGTGAAAAAGGTTCGTGGTGAGAGCGCAAAGAACAACAGGAGAAGCAGAGCACTAGCCGCTCGCGTCGACGACAAGGACGAGAACAACTTGTGTTTCGCGGCGATTCAGGAGGAGTGCGGAGGAGGAGATTGGTACTTAGACTCCGGTGTCTCAGTACACATGACTGGCCAGATCGACTCGCTGAACCAACGTAAACGGAAGTCTCAAGAGGTGAAGCTAGCTGATGGGAAGGTATTGAGGTCAACTTTGTCTGGGTCGGTTAATTTTTGCGCACTGAATGGAAGCGAGGGTTCATCTACGGTGAAGTTGAATGATGTGTTGTATGTGCCAGGGCTTAAGGTGAATCTTGTGTCTGTGAATTCGATCACGATGAAAGGGCTCGATGTTATGTTTAAGGCTAAGGAGTGTTACATAATGAAGGATGCAAAGGTCGTTGCGAGAGGCCGAAAGATCGGAAAGTTGTATAAGCTGAACGTTTAACATTCTGCTGTTGATTTGAACTAACGCGTGAAAGAAAAGTTCGTTGATGTGTTTAGCGAGGAGGAGTGTTGTTAGAATGACGTCACAGTGCGCCAAACACTAATACATCTGTTCAGAAAAAAACGGTGTACACCTATGTACACACTCTTGGACTGTTTACACTTTATTCCAGATCGTTCCGTCAAAATAAACGCACACGTTTTTCGTTTGCTCTCGAAATAAAACTGTTTGTATTATTTCCTACGCGCGGTACCTGTGGCCACTCTGCTGCTTAACCTGGTCGGTGCTGACAAATTCGACCATGCCGTAGAAGACTTTTTTTCATGTTTCGGGGTCCTCTAGGGGACCAGCAAGTATCCGCATCCATGAACCAAACACCCTGTATTATAATATAATATAATATAATATAATATAATATAATATAATATAATATAATATAATATAATATAATATAATATAATATAATATAATATAATATAATATAATATAATATAATATAATATAATATAATATAATATAATATAATATAATATAATATAATATAATATAATATAATATAATATAATATAATATAATATAATATAATATAATATAATATAATATAATATAAGTTAAAGTACAACCCCTCCGGGACTCTTCAATAGAGATAAGTCGACACGAGGTGGATTGCTTGCTAGTCTAAGTCCGAATATTTTATTGACGCCAAATTAAGTTCGCCTTCCTTGTTACATTGCCCCGCGCCGTGGCAGCGGTATTGCTGACCGTGTGTTTGATGACATAGGTCGGGAGCGAGCTGCGGGTAGGCACGCAGGGTGGACGGGAAGTGCTGCTGATGGTGACGATATTGGTTGTAGCGTTGGAGTCGATGATGACGTAGCGCGTTCTGTAACTGCTCTATCCCCAAGAGAGGATCGTCCCGATCCGTATCGGTTGCAGAGAAGTTTGGCGACGACGATGGCAGAGACCACATAGGCTAGCGATAATAAACCGAACAGGCTCCATAACTTGATCTCGAAGTGAAATTGTTTGAGGTAAACGTGTTCCAATTTCTTTCGATTTCCCATAGCCTCTTCTTTGATTCTCGGGATGTCGATTTCTCGATTACGGTTCCAATCAGTTTCGTGAAAAGCGCCATAGATCAAGTTGATTTCTTTTGTTGTTTCGCTGTTACGGAATTCTTTCTCGTTGAATGTGATCGAACAGTTGTTGAATTCGATCACAAAATTTCCATTTAGTTTACGATCGTCGGGTCCACAATTAGATCGTAAAGTGTGATTTTTGGCGTTCTGTATCAACACGGCGTCATGTTCGATGAGTGTTTGTGAAGTCGAATTCGCAAACGTCGCGTTGCAGCTTGCTTTGGTCCCAAAAATTAGTGATCGAAAGCAGGAGTCAGTCAATTCCGTGAGATATTCTGACTTTTGTACAAATTCGTCTGGTTTGTTTGTGGTGTAAAGTGTGTTGCCGTCTCTGAAGACATATTTGGGATAGTTTGTTATCACGTGGTCCTCTTGGATCAGTGGGTAGATCCGAATGATCGTGAACGATGCTTTGGTTAGCTTGGGAACGTGTAGAATGTAAAGAATGGTTTCTTTACTAGTAGCGAACTTTGGTACCACGTGCCGAAGTGCTTCATCTGGGAGGTTTATGTCTATCCCTTCGTCTTGCAACAACGTTTTGATGTTGTTTATTTCTTGAATTGTTAAAATCCTGTTTGCTATTATCGCTTGCTTTGAAAGTGTAATAGCATCCTGTATATTTTCTAGGACACCATTAAGAATGTCGATGTTTGCCATGGTCACTAGCAGTGATACATCTTTCGCCAGTTTGTCGTCTTCGAGTTCTCTGATGATCTTGTTAACGCTTTCTGTGATTTCCGCGATTCGTCCATTTATTTTGTTGTTGATGTTGTACTGTTGGTTGTTCTGGCTAACTAACTCGTTCATGGTGCTGTTTATAACTCGTAAATCCTGGGCGTCTGGTGAACCCGCGATCCACTTCCATGCTGTTCCGATGGCTTCCCACCGTTTTTGCCGTGGTGCTCTCATTGGTGTTATTTGAACCAGGTTATTGTATAATGTTTTAATTTTGTATTTAATAAGTTGTTCTAAAGGTGTTTTATCCATTGGTTTATCATAAAAAGCTGTGATTAGATAGTCAACAGATTCTTGGATTGACGAGATATTTATGGGGTGTATAATTTTCAATGATCCGCTTTGGATCTTACAATCTTTGATTTTAATTAGAAGTACGGGGTTATCGTGTAATGATCGTATGGAAAGATTTGATAATGTTGAAAGCGGGATGGCAAGCATTAGTATAGTAATGCAAAGAGGAAGGTCCATCTGGAAAGTATTTTAGCTCATTATTTTCTCGTATCTTTTTTGTTGTAATTAGCGATTACAAATAGTGAGTTTTAATGTAATTGCCAATTACATTATCTTCTATTACATGAAGTTATTGTTTATGTAATTCATAATTACATTGATTACAGATTTACTGTAATTTGGTATTACATAGTTATGGTAGATTGCATATGTATTTTACTGTTGTAATTTTGCATTATTCCTTTACAATCTGTAATTGCTAATTACATAAACTTGATTTTTTTTCTAGAAATTTTAGCGTGGTCCTAATTTTCTTTTCCTTTTGATATTGCTTTTATGAATTTTAATATTTCTGTTATCTATAACTGTTTTGTTTCTATTTGAAAGTGTTGTTTGTCGCCTGAACTTTCTTCTTTTTTTGTTAGGGATGCCCATCGTTTTAACAAATATGGGTTCATTTACTTCAAAATTGGGGTTATCCGATCTTCTTCTGTTATGGTAGTCTATAGCTTTTTTTTGTTTTGATTCCAATTTCAAAACAATTTCATCGAAAATTTTGTTCCGGTTTTCTAAAATAATCTGAAGATTCAAAGGCCTTTCCTCTCCCTCTTTAATTCCAAAAAAAAGTTCGGTTGGTTTGAGATTTGTTACTGAATGAGTTGTAGTGTTGTATAGTGTGGTTGCAATTTTGTATATCTCTTTTTCACACAGGTCAGGATATTTTCCGCGAATACAACGAAAAATCTCACTTAGGGTTGAATGGAATCTTTCTACGATACCATTCACTTCGCTGTGGTCTGATGGTGTGTTGTAGATTTCTATATTGAGCCTTTGAAAAAGCCCCCTAATTTCGACGGATTTCAATGCGAGTTCATTATCGCATACGATCATCTTTGGGGTTCCGTAGGTTGTTAATAGTGTTACCACGGCCCTTTTTATATCCGGTATAGAACGCGACTTTACAGGTATTAGAATTGCAAATCGAGAAAGCTTGTCTACCGCGGAGAGAAAGAAATTAGGAGCAGATATAAAAATGTCTACATGGAGAATGTCCAGTGGCTGACGCGGAACCGGAGTGTATGCGAATTTCATTTGATACGGTTTTCTTTCGTACTTGTTCTCCAGGCAGATGTTACAGAGATTTACAAAAACTCTTACCTTGGATTTCATCCTAGGAAAAAAGTATTTTCGGTTTATTTCCTGAAAGTTTTCCTCGATGCCGCGGTGAGCCCGTTCATGCGTCTGTTTGATTATGATATTCTGGTCTTCTTCTGTCTGAACGTCCTGCAAAAGAGTTTGTGTTAATAAAATTTTTAACTTGTCATTCGAAGAGAAAAAATTCTTGTAAACGGTTTGTAGGGTATTTGTCCATTCCTCTGGGCAGAGAATGGAGTTTACCTTGGTGGGGTGGGTATATTTTTTCAGTATCTTGATTGCTGTGGATTGGTCAAAAGATGCTAGCGTTATCGTTTTTCTGGTGTAGCCTGGGAATACCTGCTCGGAAAAAAAATTATTAATTTCGTCCTTTATTATATAAATTTGATTTTTGAACCGATTGAGGGGAGTTTCGGTATTTTTTATGAATCCTTCTTCATCGGTTTCTGAATCTGAAGATGGTGTGTTCTCGTTAGTGTTCATTTCAGTTATGTTGTTGTTATTGATTTGATCTGCCTTTGGAATTCGGGATAGTCCGTCGGCGACTACATTTTGTTTCCCAGGTCGGTATTTGGGATCACATTGATATTGGGAAATCCGTAATCTCATCCTGACGATTCTATCGTTAGATGTTTTAAGGTTTAAAGCATAAGTGAGAGGTTTGTGGTCTGTATATAGTTTAAATTTCCGACCATATAAATAAGGTCTAAAATATTTACATGCCCAGTCAATGGCAAGAAGTTCTTTCTCGATTGTTGAGTAGTTTTCTTCTGTTTTTGAAAGTGTTCGTGAAGCGAAAGCTATAGGTTTATCGTTACCAACAGGGCCTTGAGAAAGAACAGCGCCTAAGGCATAGTTTGAGGCATCTGTCGTTAAGATAAAGTCTTTTGTGAAGTCAGGGTATTGTAGGACGTGACTGCTGGTTAAGATTTGTTTGCATTTTTCGAACGCTGATATGAATTCCGAAGAGTGATGAATAGTTTCACCTTTTCTTAATTGTTGTGTTAAGGGTTTCGCGATTCTAGCGAAATCTTGAATGAATTTCCTATAGTATCCAACAACACCTAAAAATCCTTTGAGTTCTTTTTCATTTTTTGGCAATGGCCAATTTTTTATAACATCAATCTTTTGGGGATTTGGTTTTACCCTTTCAGGTGTTACAACGTGCCCAAGAAATGCAACTTCTTTTTGGAGGAATTCGCATTTATCTACTTGAACCTTTAAATTGTAGAACCGCAATGTGTTAAAAATTTTGTCTAGATTTACTAGATGTTCTTGGAGGCTGGTAGAAAAGACGATGATATCGTCCATGTATACTAAACAGGTTTTTCCAATGTGTTCCCTAAGTGTGTTATCCATATATCTCTGGAATGTTGCGGGTGCGTCTTTCAAACCGAAAGGCATACGTACAAATTCGTAATGCCCGCCATCAACGCTGAAGGCTGTTTTCTCAACGTCTTCGGGGGACATCTCGATTTGGTGAAAGCCGGAAGCAAGGTCAATTGTCGAAAAATATTGACATCTTCCGAGTTTATCTAGGATATCGGTTATGTTAGGTACCGGGTATCGATCGTCGATAGTTTTTTCGTTTAACTTTCGGTAATCTACCACAAGCCTCCATTTTTTGTTACCTGAGGCGTCAAGTTTTTTTGGCACAATCCAAATTGGCGATGACCAAGGACTGTTTGAATGTTGGATGATGCCTTGGTTCAACATTTTGTCAATTTGGTTTTGTACTTCTTCTTTTAGAGAGAAAGGGTACCTGTAAGATTTCGTGTACACCGGTATATTATCCTTAGTGCGAATTTTGTGTTTGACGGCATTCGTTGCGGTTAATGGAACGTGTTCATCTATATGAAACACGTCACTGTATTTGCATAATAAATTTAAAAGTTTAGTTTTCTCTTCTTCGTTGAGATCATTGCATCGAATGTTTTCACATAATTTTTGTGTATTTCCTGGAATTAGATCTGGGGGTGTTTTAATTTCAAAATTGTTGATTTCAAAATCCATGGAATCACAAATATTTAAAAAACATTTGTCAGCTGTTTCATTGTGTATCAGAATGGTTATTTTTTCATTGTTACAGTTGTATAATCCTGCTAAGATTTTTATTTCAGGGGTGATATAGATGTCTTCATCAATAAGGAAATTGCCATTTCTGGTTTTTGTAGCTACAGAGATTGGTTTAGTCTCGTTAGCATTGATAGATATTTGATCGGGATGTTTTTTATGAAGTGGTATTGTAACACAACCAATTTTAAGTGAATTGGAAGCTGTATCAATTATTGCGTTTAAGGATCGGAGTGTTTCATACCCGATTAAACCGTCAAAAAAGTTATGGAATTTAAAAAGATAAAATTTTTGACTTGAAAGTTCCTTAGCATGCTGGATAAAGGGATTGAATGAAGTATATTGATTTACGTTATGGGTGCCACTGATATTTTTGATTTTGTGTAACGTACCATCGTTGATAGCATTTGAAGGCACTACGATAGGGTTGATATAATTTTTGTTTGCTCCGGTATCTATTAGGAATCGAAGCGGATTTGAATGTTTGGTCTTTACTTCCAAGAACGGCAAAAAATTATTGGTCATGGGTCTGCTGGGGGTTCGCGAGTGGAACGAAAATTTAATTCTTCCATCTCTTCTGAAATTGTATTTTCAAAATGAGATGGCCCTCCTTCATAATCTTCATATTGAGGGTTAATTTGTTCAGGGTAGTCTTCGTGACAATTCACATGTTGTTCTTTCGAAGACGGGGAATTAAAGTATGGTCTAGTTTGGAAATTTTGTTTTTTAAAATGGGTGGACCCTGGTTTGACATATGGTGGTTGAGAAGTATTTGCTTGGAATCTTGTGGTGTATGGAACGTTTTGTGGAGGATTGTTATAGGTTGGGGTTGATGGCTTGTTAGTATTGTTGGTATAATTTGGGTTGGGATAGTATTGATGTTGTTGTTGAGGAGGTATTTTATAGCTAAATGTTGGTTGTGGGCTGCGCATCATGCCTTTTGAAAATTTTTCCTCTTTTCTTTGAAACCCGTTGTATTGTTCCAAAGCATTATGATAGGCTGTCGCCAAGGTGCTTGGAAATGAATTTCGAGTGAGGGCGGAAAGCATGTTCCCTCTAAGTCCATCTATGAAAGCATTCATAATCATACTTTCATAGTTGGTAATCAACTGTTGTGCGCAACTCCTATCCATTTTGCTAAGGTTTATTTTAGCTGAAATGTCGGTCAGTAATTCCCGACATTCATTATAAAAACATGTTATTGTTTTATTCCCTTGATCCAAATGTAAAATATTTGTCACAAGCGATTGGAGATCTCTTTTATCTCCCAAATGGCATAATAGAGCTTCTTTCATGTCCTCCCAATTTGTCGACACTTGGTTGATGATGAGAACATTATTGGCTTCGCCTAAAATTTTGTCCCGTATAATGCTTGACCACAGAGGTCTGGCTATCGTACGGTCTCTTTCGGTCGGGCAAGCCAGCTCAGCAAATTTTATTTTTTCTTCCACCGACTGGATCCATCCAGCGAGTAATTTAGCCTCGCCATGGTATGGTGTAATAAATTTAATTGCATCTGGTATTTTGGATGCGTTGAAAACTTTACAATGAGCAGGAGGAAGGGCTCTGGCTCCTTCTTCAAAATTGTTTTCTTCTTCTTCTTCCGTGGGAGGAAATTCGTCAGCACGATTTTGATTCATCCCCCCTTCAAGCTCTGCTACACGCAATAGTTGTTGGGTAAGTTGAGCGCGAAGCTCATCGATGGTGCGTTGTAATTCACCTTCCATTTTTCACACTCAGCACTGCACACTTTCTTGCACACTTTCTTGCACACTTAATCTATCTTTAAATTTAAAATTTTGATGCTCACTTACCCTGGTTCGTCTTAAGTGGTTGTCCTTGTGTTGATCGGCTTTCACTCCTGATCTCGATGGTGATCGCAGCTCCTGAACTGAACTAGTTTTTTGCCTAATCGCCACTACAATGAGATTTTTGTGAAAAAGATTTACCACAGGACAGCGCACTTCCAAAATGCGACTGCGCCAGTTAAAGTACAACCCCTCCGGGACTCTTCAATAGAGATAAGTCGACACGAGGTGGATTGCTTGCTAGTCTAAGTCCGAATATTTTATTGACGCCAAATTAAGTTCGCCTTCCTTGTTACATTGCCCCGCGCCGTGGCAGCGGTATTGCTGACCGTGTGTTTGATGACATAGGTCGGGAGCGAGCTGCGGGTAGGCACGCAGGGTGGACGGGAAGTGCTGCTGATGGTGACGATATTGGTTGTAGCGTTGGAGTCGATGATGACGTAGCGCGTTCTGTAACTTATAATATAATATAATATAATATAATATAATATAATATAATATAATATAATATAATATAATATAATATAATATAATATAATATAATATAATATAATATAATATAATATAATATAATATAATATAATATAATATAATATAATATAATATAATATAATATAATATAATATAATATAATATAATATAATATAATATAATATAATATAATATAATATAATATAATATAATATAATATAATATAATATAATATAATATAATATAATATAATATAATATAATATAATATAATATAATATAATATAATATAATATAATATAATATAATATAATATAATATAATATAATATAATATAATATAATATAATATAATATAATATAATATAGGAATAGGAATATAGGAAGCATTTTGGGTCCAATTTTATACAATATTTTTAATTCTGACTTGCCTGATTTGCCCCCAGGATGTCAGAAATCACTTTTTGCTGATGATACAAGCATCTCCGCCAAAGGTAGAAGCCTCCGTGTCATCACAAGAAGATTACAAAAAAGCTTGGATATTTTCAATTCTTATTTGAAAGAATGGAAAATTACTCCAAATGCTGCAAAAACTCAACTGATTATTTTCCCTCACAAACCAAGGGCTGATTTTCTTATACCAAAAAGTCATCACATTATAAAGATGAATGAGGTAAATTTAAAGTGGGAGGATCAAGTGAAATATCTTGGACTTGCTTTTGACAAAAACCTTACTTACAAGGATCACATTGAAAGTATCCAGGTTAAATGTAACAAATATATTAAATGTTTGTATCCACTTATAAACAGGAATTCTAGACTTTGTCTCAAGAATAAACTGTTAATTTATAGACAAATTTTCAGACCTGCCATGCTTTATGCTGTGCCGATCTGGACAAGCTGTTGCTTAACCAGGAAGAAAAAACTTCAGAGGATTCAGAACAAAATTCTGAAAATGATTCTGAAACTTCCTCCCTGGTTCAGCACCCGTGAACTTCATCAATTAGCCGAAGTTGACACTTTGGATGTAATGTCCAATAAGATAATTGATGCATTTCGACAAAAATCATTGCAGTCTTCAGCTGCATTGATCCGCTCTTTATATAGTTTATAAGTTAGTTTTAAGGTATCCCTTTTCCCTTTTGTACATGTAGGCCCTCCTACATTTGAAATCACTGAATAGCGAAAGCTACAATATTTCATGAATAAATGAAAGTTGCTAGTATTTAAAATTGAGGTGAAAAGTCATCGATTGTGATTGGACACTCAATAATATTTTAACTGAATGAATGTACATGGAAGAGAAAATCTGAATAAATATAAATTAAAAAAAAAAAAAAAAGGAACAGCTTTTCGAGAAGGGGGTATCGGACGATCTTCGAGCTACGATCCTGAACAAGCCCCAGATGACCCTGGCGGAAACAGTCGAGGCGGGTCGTTCGTTGGAGACCATCGGAAAACACCGAAGGTCGACGATGTTCATCCCGCAACTGGAGGAGGTAAACAAAATCAGCAGATCAAAGAACATCACGAGAGGAAAATGCTATCGCTGTGGAAGATCCGGCCACTTTGCCAAAGACGAGTTCTGTCCCGCTCTAAACCGTAAATGCGAGCGCTGCGAACTTGTTGGGCACTTCAAGAAGAGATGCAACACGAAACAGCGAAAGAAGGAGGTCAAGGACAAGTGGCGGCGGAAGGTGATGAGTGATTCGGAAGACTCAGACGATTCGAAGCAGAAAAGCGGAAGCGATTCCGAGGAAGGCAGCGTGCAGTATCTGTTTGCTACTGAACCAGCCGGAGAAGGGAAAGTTGTTTGTGCGGTTGGAGGTGTTTGCGTCAAGTGGGTTGTCGATTCAGGCGCCGGTGTGAATGTTATTGATCGCCGAACCTGGGAACAGCTGAAGCAGGAGAAAGTGCACGTTGGCAAGCGAACGACCGACGTTAAAACAAGACTGAAGTCGTACGCTGGGCATCCTGTTGTAGTCGCGGGAATGTTTTGTGCGGATGTGGCCACTAAGAAGAAGATGGTGACCGCTGAAATATACGTGGCGGAAAACGGAACATGTTGTCTGTTGGGTCGAACGACCGCAATTGCACTCGGAATCCTCAACATCAGGTCGGAGCTACAGAGGTCAAACGAAACCCGGACATGGATCGAAACAGGAAAGCGATAGTCTTCAAGGTGCGGTGAGAGAAAGCGATGGTCAACATAATGTCGTCGAGGTACAGCGGACGTGAACGGACAGCATAACAGCCCCGGAAGAAGAAGAGATTGTTATGTTCCGGTTTAGCGTGTAACACGTACACATACACAGGGAACTGGAGGCATACCTGGGGGAGAAAAACGAACTGTCATTGCATAAAAGTGGAGGAATAAAGATCAACAAGGTTGGGATCAGGAGAATTAAATTCAGTTTAATATAGTTATTTCAATCCGGAGCAAAACACAACAGTCCCGAATCGCCCCAGGTGACGGTATTGTAAATGTTGATGTTTTCGTAAATGTTTTCCGTTAGATTGATGATTTCCAGTTTTTTTTCTTTCTCCACTCCACAGGGACCCTATGCTGGAGTACATGTCTTGTACTAACATAAAACAAGCGTGGGGAACAACTAAAAGCGAGAAACGGGCAGAATGGGACGCCAAGCACGTTTCAGATATGTGCTGTGTTCCCAAACAAAAACCGTTGAATACCGTCAGTGGGGGTGACTATGGGTCAAAAAACGATACACCTCTCGTAATTTCTTAATAACAAAAACAATTTAAACAACATTGAAAATCTTTCAACGTAGATTTGTTCTTAGATAGTTTACTGACATTTTCCCAAAATATGGTGGATTTTGATGAACACTACCTTGAATGCCAATAGTTTGAAGATTGACCCAATCTCACCCCTTAGAGGAGGTGACATTAGGTCAAATGAAACTAAAATGATGCTCAAATATAACGATATGGTAAAAACAAGTCATCCAACAGTGTTTCTTGTTCGAGGGAATCGTATTGACATGCTACAATGTTTGAAGTGGAGATTTTCAAACATTTGGGTAGTTTTCGAGCAATTCTAACAAAAGTATTAGAAAAATGATTTTTCGAGAGGTCATTTTTGGCCTAAAACGTACCTCAACTTTAGACAGCTGCCAAAATAACAGGATTTGTTCTAGGAACGAGATTTTTTCAGCGAAGTCATCTTAAGATGTCCCCTACACAACCTTTTTAACAGAATTCAGTTTCAATGAGAAGAACCTGAGAAATAGTAAAATCCATAAAAAATCACTTTGACCCACTCTCACCCCCAGACCCAATGTCACCCCCACTGACGGTACCAGTGATGTTGAAACCCTCGAAGACGTTTTGAAAACAAGTTTCTCACGAATTTTAAATGGTATTTATTTCTGTTGTTTTTTAATATGATGAAACTAATTGGTATTTTTTTAAGTGTCAAAAAACTCTGCCATATTTAAGCACACTTCTGGCAGATACTTAAATATTCCAAAAATTTATCCGAATCGTGCCATGCAAGGAGTGATAAGTGATTGCCTAACAATGGAAAAACTCGAAAGTTATCTAACCAAACCTTCATCCGTCGTGCTCAACGTTGCCTATTCGATACTGCAAGATGAGGAAGAATATTACAACAGGAATATTCGGTTGAGCTTGCCACGAGTCATAGAATTAGCAGTTGAAACGCAAGAGCAAAATACGAATTTGTGAAAAATTCTCCGTTCTAAGAGAATTACAGCAAGTTCTGCTTACAATTTATTTACATATTTGAAAATCCTGATTGGGAGAAAAAGATTTCCCAGTATTGTGAAGTCAAAGCTCTTAAGGTGGCCGCTACGAAACATGGAAAATATACTGAACCGTTGGCGTTTGCATGTTATCGGCGCGAGAACCCTAATGTGAAAAAATGTGGACTTGTAATTCACCCGACTGAGGGCTGGATTGCCGGTTCGCCGGATGGGTTTGATCCATCCTCTGGTATTATATTAGAGATCAAATGTCCCATGTATAAGGAAGCGACTCTTGTCGAAGTTCCGTTGGCGTTTGCATGTTATCGGCGCGAGAACCCTAATGTGAAAACATGTGGACTTGTAATTCACCCGACTGAGGGCTGGATTGCCGGTTCGCCGGATGGGTTTGATAAATCCTCTGGTATTATATTAGAGATCAAATGTCCCATGAATAAGGAAGCCGTTAACAGTTACATTAAAATGTGCCCAAACAGTGAAAACTTTTAGTTGAAAAGGCGTCATGTATATTATTGTCAGGTACAAATTAATATAAAAAAAGCAAAGCAATCCACTTTAACGACCCCCTGGTCTTTTGTGGGCCCTGTTGCAAGTTTCTACTCATTTCTAGGCGTCCGAAGGTTATGTGTGGTGAGTCACTCAAAACCTCTTTTACGCTAATGGACCAACGTTTTACTTCCCCATCCGATAGAAGGCGTGATCAGGCAAATCTCGTCTCGAAAAATGCCACCGGGTCCGTCTGGGATTGAACCCATACTGGGGTGAGAGGCTACCACGCTAACCACTGCGCCTCCGGACCCGGCGACAAATTAATATGTACATTCTAAATCAAGGGTCCTGATTGCTCAAAATCAACCACTCCATTCGCGACCACAAATAGCAGGCGACGCGATACTGCCCTGATGAATTCCTACTGTTTGTTAGTTTCACACCATTTGCTCTCGAACACTCTTTCTTCTACTGTCCTCCTCTCTCTGATCGGATCAGTCTCCGAAAGGCTCAGGCAGGCCGAACGTCACCGATCACTCTGAACTGAACACATTTTTTCTGTGATCGCTGCGTTATACTCATTGATTTGGGTTGCCTAAAATCAATGCTATCAATTAAATTGTGCATTTATTTTGATTTCATAACATTATAGACACCATTCAAAAAAACTTCCGCCAAGAAAAAATCAAATCGATGGCAAACTGAGGGCGTGAAGACAAAAAGACTGCCGCGCTGGCATTTTGTGAGAATGGCTCTTCGCTGAGCATGGTAGTGTGTGAGTGTCGTCGAGCGACGGAGTAGGCACACATTTTCACGATGTATTTGTTCGCTGAGTGAACAGTTCGGGCCACTCGCTGGATGCTTGCGAGTATCATTCGCTCATGAATGCTAGCGGGTTAGAATAGGCGACGAATGGATAGGCGATGAGTGAGTGGTTTCTGTTAATTGAACCGAAAATCAGGACCCTGTATTATCAGCCACTTTATTATACAGCATGCGCCGCCGAGCGGTAAGGATTGGCGCATATGATGTGATATTAAAGTAATTTAAAGTTCAAAGTTTATCTCTAACAACTATATTATGTTTCTAAATAATTATTGACATCGACGTTACCACTACCGCGGCCTAGCACTTACTAATCGAATCAATTCCCTGGTAAGACACTCGATGTCCCCAGGGGAAACCCAAAAGCCCACATCAGCAAAGCTGGCCGTGTGCTGCAAAAACTGCACCGCCGCGCGGAGCGCTCGTCTGTGCTGACGGTGTGAATAAAAGCACCTTTGGCCACTGTGTCCAACTCAAGTGAGGGTCTTTGCTATAATTTAAGTTAGGGTAGGTCGCACGGACTAAGTCCGGTGCATGTCCCCCCCCTTACCGAGCTTGAGCTTGGCCTTGAAGAGGCCGAGCTCAAGAGGTAAGACGCTGGAATAAAATAAGGTTTCGTGGATACTAAAGACATACTATCAACTATTTTTATTTTAAAGCTAGTTATAGCCTAACCGTTATGATGGAGCTTCTTCGCGAACCGGCTTCTAAAATCGTGCAGATAGCCATTGGCGGGTCGGGCGTTTAGATAACTGGCTTAATTCCTGTTGTTTTCGGTGATACATCCATCGTCTACTATTCCTTTCGAACCCTCTGTACTAGATTTTGATTATTTTGCTGTTTCGTTGGGGCCTAGAACCAACTACGCCTTTTTTTAATTGCTGTTATCGTTGATTGCGTAAGGTACTGTTTGCTAAAATACACTGCCACGAATCTTGATTATTTTGCTGTTTTGTTGGGGCCTAGAACCAACTACGCCTTTTTTGTGAAATAGTTTTGCAGTCTTAGCGTATTTGTATCTTCAGTAAAAGTCTTCGCTCTATCCATGGACCGACTTACGGGATGCTGTCCTTGCATTTTAAGATTAAATTAAGATTGGCTCAAATTTTGCCATGCTCTTGTTTCTGGTGTCCGGGGTTCGAATTCTTCCTTTCGCTGTCTTGTAATAATGAATACTCCTTGGCGTCACAAATTCACCCGCTATCTAATGCCCGACAGTGCCATTTCGTGCTATCTGTCGCTCGAGCCCCTTGGCGAGCCCCCATCTGGTTCTGCGCGTGCCGTTTTATCCGTAAGCTCAGGTGCAACTAAACCTATTCTGATTGATTCTTTTGTAAAAGACCACTAGGATACCTAATTGTTTTTAATCTACTCAAATTCCTCTTTGCTTTTAGTTTGAAATGTTCCGATTTACATATCATATTTAATTTTATCATACATTGAAATATTTTTGAAAAGAAAAAAAGG
This sequence comes from Culex quinquefasciatus, assembly GCF_015732765.1. Taxonomy (NCBI): domain Eukaryota; kingdom Metazoa; phylum Arthropoda; class Insecta; order Diptera; family Culicidae; genus Culex; species Culex quinquefasciatus. Next base: position 94,390,468 of record NC_051863.1, on the reverse strand, counting down.
ATTTGTTGAAACTACTCCTCTATTTTTAAAATGTCAATTCATATCAAGATAGAATTCCAGCGTTTTAGTGTCATCAATGCGTTAAGTCGCCCTCTCCCTCCTTGAATGGTGTGCGTTTTTCCTCTGGTTGCTAATCCAAGGGATGCCTGAAATTTGTATGGAAAGAAAGAGAGAAAAAAAACTTGCCACGAGGCATTAGCTCTATTATTAATGATGTTTGTTATTTTCTAAGTTCCATAAAAATTAAAGGTTTTAAAGGCCATCTTCGGAAATTAATCATTATATTTTTTAAGTCGGTTGTTATGAACCTTTTCTTCTTTATTTCCATTAAGAATGGTCGAAGTTTGCTCGCTATCTAATCTAATTACCAAATAGGGCCCTCCATAGCTGTTGGAGTTTTCTCCCCATACCCATGGGGTTATCGTGAACCATAACCGGATCTCCCAGCTCTGGTTGCCAATCTTCAACATTTACATCGTATCTTATCTTATTCCTTACTTTACTAACAGCAAGGTTTTCCTTAGCCATTTTATGTATACTGCTGAAAAGGTGCTTAATTTCGTCCAGATACGTTTCGTAATTTGCATCCGTTGTGCTTTTGTAGATTGAAGCTGGCATTCTTGCCACTCTTCCGTATAGTAACTCATACGGTGAAAATCCCGTAGATTCGTTCGGTGCCGTGTTGTACTCAAAAAGAAAATATGGCAATTTCTGATCCCATGACCCGGTGTCTTTTCCGACGAATTGACGCATATATTGCTTCAATTCTCGATTCGATCTTATAACAACTGGTGTTCACTCCCAGTCCATACTCGAAGTGAACTAACCTTGTAAGAGATGTGCTTCCGGTGTCAGGGCGTACAAAACCGATGGGACTCTCCCTTATAATACCCAGGGTCGGCGTGACGCTCGAGTTTAATCAAAAGCCAAGAAAACACTGCGAATGACTAAGGGAAACTACTTTATTTTTCGCGTAAGGTCGACAGTTTTATTCCGGGGATCCCTTCTCACTTCCACTGGCTCACACGTCCCGTCCCACTTCCTTATAACTACTCCTACCTCACACGTCCTCTTCCTCTCTTCGCACTTCCGGTGCACTCGTTCGGGGCCCCGTTCTCGCCGCTCTGCCGTCGTCGCTGCTCCTTCCTGCTGTCGTCGACGCTCCTCCGGCGCTCTGCCAAGGGGGTGGCTTCTTCGTCAGTCGGATGGACCCTCCGACGCTTCGGCTGCAGCCTTCACGGACCCTCGCCAGCCGTTCGCGCCCTTCCTGTGCTTGGTGACGTGCAACAGGCTTCGACGGTGTCCAGGGACTCCGTCGGAACAGTCCGGGGTTAGGGTTCGCGGGTATAACGGTAACGGCCTGGCGGTTGAGCACTGTCCAGCGAAACGCTGACGGCTCGTACAGATGGTTCACCGGGCCGGATGTCGTACGGCCGGGGTGAAACCAAGCGGTGTTCACGAAGTGAACAAAGGAACACAAAGGGGTCCTGGATGAGGGATTCAAAATGGCGGTTAGGGTATTGTCAGGCTTGGGGGGTTTGTTCAGGGATTTTCCTGGGGTTTTCCGGTCATACCTGGATGTCCAAATCTCCTACGGGAAACTCCTGCTTTCTCGGCACGGCCACGGATGTAGCTCTTCCGGGCACTTCACGATCCTCCAAGGATTAACTTTTTCAACACTGGTCTTCGCGGGTAACGGTTGCACTTGCCGACAACCTTCCACTTCTCGATATCCGGACTTAATGACCGAGCAACGGTCAGACCAAAATCCCGAACCCCTGACCTCTTACGCGCCAACCCATCTCCTCCTCATCCTGTCATCCTCAAGGATTACGCACATTCACCACCCCCAATGGCCGCCCATGCGATGTTATGCAGCAGCGCTCCTGGTGGTGACTAGCGGTAACGACGCACGGTGTGGGACTTCCAGCTTCGGGTTTCTTGCTTGCTGGACGGCGTCCTGGTAACTTCCCGTCGACAAACACAACGTCTTCTTGGCACAATAATTTACATTTAAATAAATTAACACAAAATTCGCGACGAGTCACATCAATTATTGTACACAACACTCACACTGGTTACACTCTCCCCCGGCTCGGGTTAAAAAAATTGTAAACTCCGAAGAGTTTACAAGTTTTTTTTACACCCTGCATATAATAAACTGCCACGTCTCTCTGAACCCAAAACTCGAACTAGACCAAATAGCAAACACCTTTTCATTTTTACTTGCTTTAGGTTGCTTTATTTATAAAAATCATTTTGGATTCTACTAAGTCATGTTGATGAGCCAAGGGTTTGAAACATTTCATACAGTGCGGGCTTGATCGGGGTCATAAGACTTCATCGTCGGACTAAACCAACTCCGTGCTGTTTCGAAGCAATTGCTTGTACTGGCCTTCAACGTTTTAACAACTCTAGCCTCCAGCGATACAATCACACTGTACTACTTCCAATGCTGGTGAGACACAAATCAAAATATTTACAAGTTAAAATTATTTACAATATTTACATTACTTTTATTTTTTTTTGTTTCCCGGGAAATTTTCTTTCTACTCGCATGCAAAATCTACTAAATTGTTTTTGGTAACTAAGCTTGAATGGGTCGGGGTCATAAGTTTTCATCGTCGACCGAAGTCAACTCCTCTCTGTTTCAAGGTCGGAACCTTCTACTGACCATCAACGTTTAATTCAACTCCGGTCTCCAGCGATCCCATTCGTACAGCAAAGTTGATTTTATAATTTTTCGTTTAGGCATGCAATTAATTCAAAACAAATTCAAAAATACATCACAATACGTGAATAAAATAAATTAAAAATCCGGATAAAAAAATATTTTCAAACGCGCGCGCAGTTACGGTAATCAATATACCAATAACGATCAGTTGAAACGTTTCGCGTGTCGGAGTTCATCTTCTCTTTTTATCTCCTCTTTACTGATAACGTTATCGTTCTTTACTCATGTACGTGCTGTCAAGATCGATCTGTCATGATCTTATCAAATGTGAAGTGGTCAAACGTGGTTTGCAGCAACAAAATTTGTGATTTTAGAAAATTTAGTGAATTTTGATCTTACCGGGCGTAAAATTATCGTTTTAAAATCAATCGATCGATGATCAAGGGCCCTTTGATCACTTCAGTAATAAGTTTTACCTCGGTAGATCACTAATTCCAAAGTTATCTTGGGTCACAATTTTGTTGATGCTAAAATATTTATGAGGAAAAAAAAATGCGAAAAAAGGTAAGTTAATTGAAATACTATTGCAGCTGTGTTGTGAAAACGTTCTACAAAGTAAAGTTTAAATTCTGGCACTATGGGTTGATCAAGATCGATCGACAACTACCTTGCACACACACCATGCATAAGCCAACATCCCCTCCCATTGTGTATCGTTCAATGAAGTAATAACAACACATTCAAGGTTAAGGACTGCGTCTGTTGCATGTGTATCGAAGATACTCCTACACAATTAACTCCAACTCCTATTTTCCAAAACAAATTTTCCACATGTGGTTGGGGCTTTCCCAAAATCAACAATACAAACAAATTAAAATTTTCTAAAACAACCAATTAGGTTTACCATGAATGAATCAAACTATGCTGCGCAATTCCATGTGACGCTGTAATCGCCGAACGGCGGATTTCCAAATGCTGTTGCCGGAAAAGCTCCTCGTTCATCGCAGAATCGTCATGCTGGCTGCTCATCTGACTACTTCCATTCATGCCTTCAAATCGGCAGCTGAGAAGACACCTAGCGGCTTCCCATTCATATCAGAGACTGCATACGAGCTGGTCCCTTTCTTCGCTGTAATGGTGCACGGCGTGTACGGTGGACCCAACTTCGCGTTGAAGTTGTCCCCCGCCGATGACTGCTTGAATGAACGTTTGAAGACCCGCTGACCGATGTCGAATGTAGGTGAGTACCGTTTGTGTCGTAAATCGTACTGCTTCTTGGTACTCTCGTGAGCCTTTTTGAGGTTCTCACGCACTGTTTCCCACACCTTCTTGGTCACTCCGCGGAGTTTGTTCATCCGTTCCTCCTCACTGAACTCCTCGTCCTGCTCTAAGCGATGTTCATCGCCCTTGGACACGATCTCGTGACCGAATATGATCCGATGAGGCGTGAACTTTGTCGATGAGTGGACGGTGTTGTTCAAGACGTACTCGATTTCTGATATCCTGGTATCCCACAGCTTCTGGTCTTGACGAACGTAGGTACGAATCATTGAATTGATCGTACGATTCAACCTTTCTGTCGGGTTAGCCTGGCTGTGGTGTCGAGCGTTCGCCCAGTGCTGAACTCCATACTTGTCCAACAACTCCTTAAACTCCTTAGACATAAACGTTGTCGCGTTGTCCGTGATAACGTACTCAGGAACCGCAAACCGACGGAACCATTCCTTTTCCAGATTGGTGCACAAATTACCAGCAGCAATCTTCTTAACCGGAATGAGCAGGCAGTACTTAGAAAAAATGTCCATAATGACTAACAAGTGTGCATTGCCATGCTTACTCCGGGGAAGTGACTGAATGTAATCCATACACACAATCTGGAAAGGTCTGGTCGCTACGCGTTGCTTTCCCATTTCTGGTACGGAAGCGGTCGTCGAGTGTTTGTTCATCTTACACGCCTCACACTTGGCAATGTAAGATTTGAGATCGGCACTCATTCGCGGCCAGTAGTATCGACGTTTCAGGGTGTCGACACACTTCTCATAGCCGATGTGCATCTTGCCATCGTGCTCTTGTCTCATGATCTGTGGACGTAACGACTCCGGAACGCACTCCTTCCACTCGAACCTGTAATCGAGGACGTCGGAGCGAGCTGACACCAGCTTGTACAACTTCTTGTTCTCGATCTTAAAATCCATGTACTTTTCCGGGTCTTTTTCCACAGATGCGTACAACCGTTTGTACCAACTGTCCTCGTCCTCCGTGTCCAACGCTTCAATGGACCGAGACAGAGCGTCAGGTACCACGTTGTCCTTTCCTTTCCTATGAATGACCTCCATGTCATACTGTTGTAGAATGATGCTCCACCTGCTGAGTCGCGATGAAGACTTCCATTTCGCTCTCATGATGAAGGTGAGAGCCGAAGAATCTGTCACGAGCTTGAAGTGAGTGCCTTCGATGTAGCACCGAAATTTCTCGATACACCGCAAAGCGGCAAGTCCTTCCTTCTCAGCTGCGTGATAGTTCTGCTCTGCCCCCTTCAACTTCTCCGAATGGTACGCAATTACCCGTTCCTCTCCACCTTGCACTTGCGTGAGTACCCCTGCGAGAGCTGTATCGCTTGCGTCCGTTTGGACGGTAAACGGAAGATTAAAATCTGGATTGGCCATCACAGGCGCAGAGATAAGCCTCTCCTTGATGGCCTGAAAAGCTTCGTTCGCTGCCGTATTCCACTGCACTCTCTTCGGTTTATTTTTAAGTAAATCCGTGAGTGGTGCAGTGAGTTCACTGAAGTTCTCGATGAACCTACGGTAGTAATTAATCATACCGAGGAATCGTCTCAGAGATCTCACTGAGTTTGGGACCTCATATCCAAGAATCGCTCTAACTCGATCCGGATTAGGTCTCAGTCCGTTACGGGACAGAATATAACCCAAGTAAGGTAATTCATGGCAGCAAAAACTAGACTTCTCAACGTTGATTGATAAATTCGCATCTTTTAAGCGTCTCGCAAGGTCTCGTAGTTTTGCTATATGATCGTCATAGTCCTGACTAACGACCACAATATCGTCCAGGTACACAAAGATTGACGGTTCTAGTGCACCTTGTCCCAATACTTTGTCCATCAGCTTACTCAAAGTCGCCGGGCTGTTAATCAGGCCAAACGGTAAACGTTTAAACTGAAATAAACCCATACCTGGCACAGAAAACGCGGTGTATTTCCGTGACTCCTGGTCCAAGGGCACTTGTAAAAAAGCTTGGGTCAAATCTATTGTGGACAGGTATTTAAAAGGTCCTAAATGACTTAAAATTCGGTTTTGGTGCGGGAGTGGGTATGCGTCTCTCTTTGTACGTTCGTTCAACTTCCTCGCGTCGAGGCAAAGTCGCACTTCATCACTGTCTCGCTTCTTCACAGGTACAACAGGTAAAGCCCATTCAGAAGAAGAAGGCTCAATGATGTCATCTCTCAGCAACAAGTCCACGGCACGGTGTATTCTACGCTGGATCTCCGGACTCCAGGGGTACGGATTTTTCCTGACTGGATCCGCTCCTTGGAACTCCTCCTTCAGCTCGATTTTGTGCTCAATGAGCCCCGTTTTGCCGAGATTTCCAGGACTCGCTGTAAGAAACAACTTTTTGACCTCCTCCAACTGCTGTATTTGATGCTCATCTAATCTCTCCTCTTCTAGAATCTGGTCGTCACCCTCGTCGAGCGTCTCGACACTCTGGTAAACCGACGGACGGATTCCAAACTTCTGCCAAAAATCGTATCCTAGGATACAACGACGTTTTAGATCTGGAGCAATCAAAACAGGTAAGATCTTCGTCTCTTCATTGAATGTAATTGGTACATCTGCACAACCTACGACGTTCATCTGCTGTCCCGCAGCTGTCTTCAATGACACTGCTGACTCTCTCACCTTCAGTCCTAATGAATGGATCAATTTTTCTCCTCCTTTGCCAAGAACAGTTCTTGCTGCTCCGCTATCTAACAATCCTACGACGGTAATACCCAGAAACTCAACTCGCGAATGGCCTGGGGTCATTACTTAGGGTGACGAGTAAAGAAGCAATCTCATCATCCTTCGTAACTTCTCCACTCACTCGAATAGCCAAGTTCACTGAGTACCGCTTCGCATCCATCGTGAGGTCTTGTGTAGTTAGCACCGCGACTGTCTCGCCTCACTGAGCAGTCCGCTGCAAGTTTTTTGACTCGCAGAACGGGCACGTTCGCGTATCAAACCCAGGGAACCCACAACGTTCACAGAAGACGTTCCGATTCTTCGGACATTCGCTGAACCCGTGACCTTCTTCATGGCAATTGTAGCACACTCCTCTCTTGATCGGAATGTACGCTCTCACGATCCGTTGAAGTGGGTCAGTTCCGCTTGGACCTTGAACTGGACTCTTCGACCGTTGCTGGTTGTCCTGTTTCGGTTTAGCTTTCTCCTCTCTTTGACTCTGCTCACGATTCTTCGGCTGCTGATGATACTGTTGGTTACGCCGCTGATACTGTTGTTGTTCCTGCTTGGGTGGACGTTGATTCCAATTCCCCTTCTGAAACCCTTTCACCTGCGGTTTCTGCTGCTGATAGTAACCTCTACCATCTTGGTTGTTGTTCTGGAACCTATTTCCGTTTCCATTTCCTCCGTACGGTCTACGTAGTTCTCCTACTTCTTCAACGTGTGCGGTACGAGGTGTGAACCTACTCTCCTTCCGTTTGTACAACTGCCAATTAATCGAGTCGAACCTCTTTCCAAACTCTTTCATTGCAGCTATGTCCTGGATATTTGCGGCGAGCATAGCGATCTGGCAATCTTCGCGCGTGTTGCGGAACAGGGAGTCGAATTTCCGTTTTTCGTCCCACTGCTGAGACATGTTGCGGAAAATTCTGGCCATGTCCAGGTAGAAATCGTGAAATTTCTCCCGAGCACCCTGCTTCCGATTGTACACCTGCCGCTCGTACACGTAGTCGATATCAATGGGTAAGAACTCATTCTTTAACTCCTTAACCATGCGTCTCCACGTTCCAAGTTCATTGTTCCCGTTCACCTCCATGAACCACGATCTGGCTTTGTGAGTGAACAGGTGGTGCGCACATTGGAAAAGCTCCGCCTCGGAAAATCCTTCTGAACGAGCGTTGAATTCAACCTCTTTCAGGAACTCATTCAGTCTGCGACCGTTGTCCATTCCGTCGTATCGTACTGTCCATTTATGAACCGGTAAACGGTTTCGGTTATCTTTCAACTTTTCATTCACAGACGACTGTTCGGGTTTGGACTTCAGTTTTTCCTTGTTATTTTGTTCCGAGTCTCGAGAGTTATCCAACGAGCCAACCTTTTCCTTCAACCACATGAAGAAATCGGGTTCTGCTTTTCCAGTTTCTCCTGATTGCTTGCCGTTTTCGTTACTCGCGATTTGAGTGCTGTTGGCGGCCGTGGCGGGATCTTTTTCGGGTTGTTTCAACTCAAGAGTTTCGATTCGCTTGAGTAAAGCACTCACAGCTAGTCGTAACTCCTGGTTCTGATCGACCAATTTTTGCTTTTCCTCACCATCGTCGCCAGCAGTTCTCTTATCGCTTTCACGCCTCTCAACAAGTGCTCCTGTTTGGTCACTCTTCTCAGTACCATCGCCTCCTGTCCCATTCTCGTCTCCTGGTGTATTTTCCTCCAATTGTTTCTTCGCCACCGTAATGCTCTGATTAATCAACTCCCACTCAGCTGCTCTTACTTCCGGTATTGGAGAAACAATGGAGTAGTACACGCTCAACAGTCTAACTATCTCCACAGCCACCACAGCCAACCTGTCCAAGTCTGCGTTTTCGGTGATATGTTTCCTCAATCGTTCCATCCTAAATAACATGTGAATCAATCTCGTTTTGTACACTTGACCAGGTGCTTTCGCCGCACGGCTGGTTTCCAAGTGGTTTTTGATAAAATCTAGTTTGTCCTCACACACACCTAGTTCTTCGTCTACCGAATCACTCACAAACTCATACGACACATTAAGCTGCTTTCTTTCCTGTTTCAGATGATTGTACAACACCTTCTCCAGCTGACTGCGTGCTCCATCCAGAGGCAACTTGCGGATGTGCAACTCGTGGCTGAACTCATCAATCGTCAGGTGCGATGCATTCATCCCATAGTACTGCGACAGCATATGTTTCACCTCCATTATGGTATCGTTTAGAAACACAACAATTAAAATTTAAAAAGAAATACTAAAAATTGGAAAACCTACAATTTATTCACGCTTCCTAGAAGCAATCAAGCACAAGTGAAAATTGAAAAATAGTGCCTAAGTATCACAGAAGTAATCAATTAGAAAATCCTAGAAAATTAAGCAAATTGTACAGGATACAACAAATTCAACGAAAATAAACAACTGTTTCCGTCTGGTGTTTTATTTGTCCTGCCAAGGACTGCACTTCATGAGTAAAGAACTCCGGATTTTTTCCAAAAATAATAAGTTAAGTAAGTATGAACAATTCTCCGACTTTTTCTGTTCAATTTGTGTCTTTCCAGTGTTGGTAGTCTTCCTCCCTTAAAACATCTTCAAGACCCCTCAAATATTAAATGATCTTAGTTAAATTTAGCCACTCAAAGTAGCGTAAAGTTTTTTGCAAGTTGAGCTAGTATAGTTGCGGAAGTTTTACCAAAGAATCTGTCGACCTCTCATTAATGCAGCGTTTTCCCGAGCCTGAATAAGCTAAGCTATTCTTGTTGGGCGCCAAGTATAACAACTGGTGTTCACTCCCAGTCCATACTCGAAGTGAACTAACCTTGTAAGAGATGTGCTTCCGGTGTCAGGGCGTACAAAACCGATGGGACTCTCCCTTATAATACCCAGGGTCGGCGTGACGCTCGAGTTTAATCAAAAGCCAAGAAAACACTGCGAATGACTAAGGGAAACTACTTTATTTTTCGCGTAAGGTCGACAGTTTTATTCCGGGGATCCTTCTCACTTCCACTGGCTCACACGTCCCGTCCCACTTCCTTATAACTACTCCTACCTCACACGTCCTCTTCCTCTCTTCGCACTTCCGGTGCACTCGTTCGGGGCCCCGTTCTCGCCGCTCTGCCGTCGTCGCTGCTCCTTCCTGCTGTCGTCGACGCTCCTCCGGCGCTCTGCCAAGGGGGTGGCTTCTTCGTCAGTCGGATGGACCCTCCGACGCTTCGGCTGCAGCCTTCACGGACCCTCGCCAGCCGTTCGCGCCCTTCCTGTGCTTGGTGACGTGCAACAGGCTTCGACGGTGTCCAGGGACTCCGTCGGAACAGTCCGGGGTTAGGGTTCGCGGGTATAACGGTAACGGCCTGGCGGTTGAGCACTGTCCAGCGAAACGCTGACGGCTCGTACAGATGGTTCACCGGGCCGGATGTCGTACGGCCGGGGTGAAACCAAGCGGTGTTCACGAAGTGAACAAAGGAACACAAAGGGGTCCTGGATGAGGGATTCAAAATGGCGGTTAGGGTATTGTCAGGCTTGGGGGGTTTGTTCAGGGATTTTCCTGGGGTTTTCCGGTCATACCTGGATGTCCAAATCTCCTACGGGAAACTCCTGCTTTCTCGGCACGGCCACGGATGTAGCTCTTCCGGGCACTTCACGATCCTCCAAGGATTAACTTTTTCAACACTGGTCTTCGCGGGTAACGGTTGCACTTGCCGACAACCTTCCACTTCTCGATATCCGGACTTAATGACCGAGCAACGGTCAGACCAAAATCCCGAACCCCTGACCTCTTACGCGCCAACCCATCTCCTCCTCATCCTGTCATCCTCAAGGATTACGCACATTCACCACCCCCAATGGCCGCCCATGCGATGTTATGCAGCAGCGCTCCTGGTGGTGACTAGCGGTAACGACGCACGGTGTGGGACTTCCAGCTTCGGGTTTCTTGCTTGCTGGACGGCGTCCTGGTAACTTCCCGTCGACAAACACAACGTCTTCTTGGCACAATAATTTACATTTAAATAAATTAACACAAAATTCGCGACGAGTCACATCAATTATTGTACACAACACTCACACTGGTTACAATCTTTCGACCAAGTTTGCTTGTGGGTGATAGGCACTTGTGTTGATTTTCTTTATGTGAAGTAACTTACAGACTTCTTTCAGCATTTTACTCATAAAATTTGTACCTTGATCTGTAACTATCTCACATGGCGTACCAAATTTACAAATCACACCTTCTACTAACGCTCTAGCAACTGTAGAGGCTTCTTGGTTATGAATTGGAATGATTGTTAAGAATCGTGTCAAGTCATCTTGCACAGTCAAAGCGCAGTTATTGCCCCAGTGTGATTCTGGGAACATTACTATATCCATGTATAGTTTTTCAAAAGGCTCTGAAGCCGTTGTTGTTATTTTCATCGGTATCTTGTTTGATTTGTGAATTTTGTGTCTTTGGCAGGAGTCACACTGCCGCACATAGTTCAAAATATCCCTATTCATATTCTTCCAGAAATATGCTTGACTTATCCTTTTTATCATTCTGCGGGCCCCAATGTGGCCGCCCAAAGGTGCATCGTGAAATTCTTGGAGGATAGTTTGAATTTGATCCGCCTTTGCGTTGACGATCTCTGAGCGGTTATTGTAGAAACATATCTTTGTTTTTGTCTTCCAAGCGGCGAACTCTATAATTTGCAGGATTTCTGGCTGCCGAATTTTTCTAAACGATATTAGATGAATCCGTTTATTTGCACACTCGCTGAAGGTGTGAATGTAGAACAAAGCAAATGTTTGGAAAACTTTTGCTGTCGATTATAGAATTGTGTTTACCATCTAGCATCACCCCATAAAGATTATCATTAGGAAATGCAAAATTTCCCTCTTGAATTATGTTTCTTGCACCATGTGGAAGATTGTAAACCTGGGAAATCTCGGAAAACCCTGACTTTTTGTTTGCTATCACGAAAGTATGACTGCAATTTGATTCATTGTCTAAGGTTTTGCAATTCTTAATTTCCGTAGCGTATGACTTGTTTTCTTCGGCATATAATCTAAATTCTTCGTATAATTTCGAAAAGTATTCCTCTTCGGGTAAATCGTCATTTCCGTCACTAATATCAATGTTTGACAGTTCTCTAAACATCACATCATCGGATGAATCGTAGCCTTTATTTGCAGAAGTATTATTATTCCTATTTTGGTTTCTGAGTTGCGCTCTAGTTGTTGCGCCAACAGTTTCTGGATTGATTTGTTCTGTTTTATCATGATCAATTCGAGATAGAAAATCTGCAACAGCATTTTCTCTTCCCTGTTTATAGCGAATTTCACGGTCTAGCCCTAACAATTTAAGGCGAAGTTTTGAGAGTGTGGTAGACGTTTCTTTCAGGCTATCGATAGCGACCAGTGGCCTGTGGTCTGTATACACTATAAATTTTTGGTTAAATATATAGTGTCGGAAATACTGGGTTGCCCATACAATAGCTAGTAATTCTTTCTCTATAGCATGGTATCGAAGCTCGGCACCTTTCAGTGCTCTACTTGCAAAAGCGATCGGTTGATCCATGGTTTGTGCATTGGATAGTACTGCCCCAATGGCAAAATCACTTGCATCTGTAGTGATTACAAAAGTGTCCTTATAATTCGGCCTGATCAGTAGAGGCTCCGATATCAGGCACTGTTTTAAATCCTCGAATGCTCTTTCACATTGGGGAGTCCATGAAAATTTAACGCCTTTCTTAAGAAGGTCATTTAATGGTTTCCTTCTAGCGGCGATGTTAGAAATAAACTTACCGTAAAAATTTATAGTGCCTAAAAATGATCTAACCTGTCGAATATTAGTTGGTCGCTTAAGATTAGTTATGGCTTTAATATTTGCATCAGTAGGGCGGATACCATTTTTGTCAATAATGTGCCCTAAATATTCAATCTGTGTTTTCAACATCTGGCATTTTGTCGGTTCGATTTTAAGATTATGCCTGCTTAGAGCGTCTAGAACCCTTTTGAGAGTATCATTGTGGTCTTCCACTGTATTCCCAAAAACAATTATGTCGTCTAGATATACGAACGCTTTAACAGCCCCTAATTCGTAAACTACGGTGTGCATCAGTTTTTGAAAGGTACTTGGGGCATTTTTGAGCCCCATTGCCATACCAACAAACTCGAAGTGCCCTTGAGGCGTTGAAAACGCTGTCTTTTCGGTATCATTGGGGTTTATAGAAACTTGGTAAAAACCCGATTTTAAATCTAGGCATGTGAAGAGACTATTTTCACCGATGTTATCCAGAATTTCGTTTATTAATGGAATTGGATACACGAAACTTCTAGTAATTGTGTTAAGTGCTCGGTAGTCTACGACCATCCGGTATTTCTGGTTGCCATTTGCATCTGGTTTTTTTGGGATGCAAAGGACTGGTGCGTTCCAGGGGCTCGTGCTTGGTTTTATAATTCCTTGCTCTAGCATTTCTTCGACCTGCTCTTTTATATGCTTCTTGGTTGCTTCCGGAAATCGGTATTGGCGCTTGTTAATCGGAATGCAGGTTTCTGTTTCGATATCATGTACCGCTGCGTCAGTACGCGTAAGGCGATCCCCTTCTATAAAAAAGGTATTTTTAAATTCAGAGATTATGTCAGTAATAGATTGTCTATGAGATGAATTCAAATGGCCTAGATCTATCTTTTCCATCAGAGTAGCTACTCGTTGAGGACCTTTTATCTCTTTATGGTTCTTGTATTCTAGGAAATCGCAATCTTGGTGAGCATCAAGATCGATAGCGCTTTCCAGTATAGCCTGTTCCATGGATTTTGTGGTGTCAATTGCACCACATGTTGCAATTGCTGCTTCTGCTTGTATTATTACGGTTTTTCCAATACGTTGGGATTTTTGTTCGTTTATTGTTTCCTTATGGTAGTCGTTTTTCGTATTTTGTTTCGTGTTATTCGTTGATTTCTTTACTGGAAAGCGTTGAAATGTAATATAATCAAAGCAACTTCCAATTGTTGAGGTGTGGTTTTTTAAAAATTCCAGCCCAATGATTGCTGGAACTATCATATTATCCAGAACGTGGAATTTGATAGGGAATGTACTTTCTCCAATTATCAATTTTACCCATATCGAACCACAAGTCTGTGTTAACTGTTTGCCGATCCCTTGAACGGTGTGCCTGTCATAATGATTTATATTCTGCATACTTAAACCTATAACTTCAAGGTGATCTTTATGAATGTAGTTATTCGGTGACCCCGTATCTAACATGTAACTTGAAGGCGTTTGTGGGTTGGTTATAGTAGCTAGTTGGATGGCCATATGTTTTCCAACGGTTTTGTCTACTGGAACTATAATTTCTTGATTAGCTTTGAAGCCAATATAATTACCAGCGCTTTGATCTATTTTAAAGGGGACTGAGCCGTATCCGACTTGTACGTCCCCTTGTTTTAGTTTTTTGGTACGTGTTGCGTACTGTTTTGATTACTATTGAATGTACTATTAAAATCTGGGTTGAAGTTCATTGTATTATTCAGTTGACTCATTTGATTTGATTGTGGTGGACCTCTACCCCACCTGTCCATTGTCATGTTTTCATGATTTTGTACATGACCGTACGGAACTAGTGTTCTGTTTGGATTACCAAAGTTCTGAGTTTGATTGGGTTGCCATCCAATCATTTGATTCGGCATCATGGTATATGGTTGGGGAATTGGACCCAACGGTGGAGGTTGTGTAAGGTTACTTGGGTGACCCCATACTGGGTTTCTCCACGTGTTATTTTTTTTATTGCTCCAATTTTTATTTCTGAGGCTGTTTCCGCCACCATCACCGCCTTCAGTCGCATTTGAAGAAGAATTTTTCATCTTCTCTTTGTGTGCTTCGTAGATACGTTCTAGCGTTTTGCCTCTTTCTAGAATTGTGTTCGCCAGGTCTTCATATGAACATTCTTCTATAGTTGCAGCGAACTGCATGAGGGTGGTACTTTGCAGCCCACCGATGAAATTTTCTTTTAAAATTTCTTCGGCTGCATCGTTTCCCTTTTGTTTAATTTGCCTATTGAGTTTATCAGCTCTGCGGCGGTATTCTTCCAGGGATTCTTGTCTAGTCTGTACTAATTTATTGCAAGAGTTAAGAATCTCTGGCCATGTATTTTTCTTGGTACAGAGTGTTCAAGTTATTTTGAACCTCTTGCCAAGTATCAGCCATAATATCTATCGCCCTCTCCTTGGCGTCTTCTTTTAACTTTAACCGAATCACAGCTAAAAACTGGTTTAGCTGGTCGGCGTTTCTCGCCCCAATTCTAGCATGGAAAATATCAGCGATGTTGATGAAATTTTCAACGTCATCGAAATTACCGGTGAATTCCGGTATACATTGGAGGGCTTTTTCAAAATCAAATTGAGCCATCTTAAGTGCGCTGTCAAAATAAGCACTGGCCGATAAAAATTCTTGAATTACCGTTTCGCGTTTTTTTATTCAAAATTGCCTCGGGTGTATCTTCCAATTCTGGATACAGGAATTGGTCAAAAAGGCTTTTATCGAAATTGACTTCCTTAAGAAAATTTTCGAACTTTTCAAAACTTTTTTTGGCACTTTTTTGCGCAGTACTTGCTGAGCCTGATGGGTGTTGACGAAGTCTGACACTCTTCCAAATTTAATTTTTCTAGCCCTGAGTAGGACGTATTTAGTTGTTTACTAATGTTTGTCTTCGTCGAGAGAGAGTTCGACCTCTTTATAGGATTTTCTACGGTTCGGACTAATGTTTTTCTTGGACGAAGACTTAATATTCTATCCGTCATTCGGACCCTGGAGAAGCGCACTATGACACAAACTGATCAAAGTTAATTTGTTTAAGTTTATTTTGCAAACATTTAAAATCTGCTAAAATTTTGTGTTTTTAATTTTTTTCAATAAAATCCAATCTAGAGTCAAGTTCTGAGGAAATGTCTGTGTGTGCAGGATTGTGTTGATTATCTCACTACTGGCTGTACCGGTGATGATAATAACGAACGAACGAAATAACGAAATAACGACACACTTAATTAAGTAGTTCCCAACACAAACCGGGAAATAGTAAAAAAAAAGGTACTTACCAGCACAATAACACTGCTCCAAACGACACGTTGCACATTGTACTCTAAACTAAATTACTAAATTAATTTAAGTTACCGACTGTCACCACATGCGCCGCCGAGCGGTAAGGATTGGCGCATATGATGTGATATTAAAGTAATTTAAAGTTCAAAGTTTATCTCTAACAACTATATTATGTTTCTAAATAATTATTGACATCGACGTTACCACTACCGCGGCCTAGCACTTACTAATCGAATCAATTCCCTGGTAAGACACTCGATGTCCCCAGGGGAAACCCAAAAGCCCACATCAGCAAAGCTGGCCGTGTGCTGCAAAAACTGCACCGCCGCGCGGAGCGCTCGTCTGTGCTGACGGTGTGAATAAAAGCACCTTTGGCCACTGTGTCCAACTCAAGTGAGGGTCTTTGCTATAATTTAAGTTAGGGTAGGTCGCACGGACTAAGTCCGGTGCACAGCAATTCCCCATGAAAACAGCATGGAAAAAAACTAAAGTGCTCGGATCGGGCTTAATTTTTTTTCTTTGGGTTCCCTGGTTAAAATAATTAGACCCGTATTTTTTTGATTGGCCATTTGGGTGACCTTCGCCGTGTTAGGGTGGTCTGAAGAATTGCCATTTTCGTCGATTTTCGCAAAAACCACTTTTTTCGAAAAATCATAACTCCTCGCCATTTCAACCGATTTCAATTGCCTTATACGCAAATAAACGGTGATAAGTTGGCCTTTCATTGAAAAATAATAAGAAGTTTTAAAAATCTAGCCTAACATATGAAAAGGGCGTATGAAACATTAAAATGCCGTTTTGACGGTGTCTGGACCAAAGAGCCTATGTCTGGAAATATTTTTATCGGATTCCCCGGACATTTTTACAAAACATACTAAAAAATGGGTGGAGTTCATTTACAGGATTCCAAGATATGTTTTTTTGAAAATAAAATCCTTGTTTTTCGACGCGCCGCGCGCAAAAACCGGAAAATGACGAAATCGGCAAAAAATCAACTATTTTCACTAAAACTGCGATAACTTTAAAATTTCAGCGATGTTCTTTACATGTCTGGGTACCAAAATTTTCGTAATTGAAAGACGCAACTTGATTTTGGACCAACCTAACATGGCGTAGGTCACCCTAATGGCCAAACAAAAAAATACGGGTCTAATTATTTCGGCCAGGGAACCCCTAGAAAAATTTTGAGCCCGTTCCGAGCACTTTTGTTTTTTTCCATGCTGTTTTCGTGGGGAATTGCTGTATATATTCTGCCAAAAATGATAAATTTCAGTTGCTAGAAGTACCATTTGAAGTACCATCTTTGAAATCTGAAAACAATAAAACACCCAAAACTATATTTGTTTCGTCTTTTTTTGAATTTTTAAAATAGTGCAGCGCTTTTCGCGCTTCACGGCAGGCGTGGATGGATGGGTACTCTGATCACTTTGTAAGCGGATTATCATGGGTTCGATTCCCATCTGCTCCTGCCTTCCATCGGATGGTGTTGTACAGCCAAGTTATCAGGGCAGCATGCCCTCGGGATTAAGCCTGCAGCGTTGCAAAGTCAGGAACTACCCAAGTAACTATCCAGCACTAAAACAAATCACTGTCTAGCACTAAAAGCGCTTTTACAGCTGCGAGCTAATGCTAAAGTGTTTTGACATCTGCATCAAAAGCGCTTTTGCAGCCGATTTGCAGCTAAGTTTGGACTTTATATTTCTGATTTCCAGCTGGGCCCCTACTGTTGCTATTCCACCCCTGCAAAATGTCAACAAAGTTGGGAGAGGCAAAAATATTGCTCTCTCGCAGTCTCTCTCAACTCTAATTTTAGTTTGTTTACCACTTTACCGACTCAGCTGTTCGAGCGGAGAAGCCAATTTATTTGATTGAACTTGCTTTGTTGGGGATGTGATGCCAGATGTCAGAAGTGGTCTGAAGCGATGTAAACTGATGGTTCCTGCGCCCGGGTCGTCACGCCTATTTGGGAAATGTTTTACTAGTGTGATGGAACAGCTTCAAATGCCGTTGCATCCTCTAACCAAACCCACGACATTTGTAAAAGATTTCCACCCCACGGTTTCAAGAGTAAATATATTACTTTGAGAGGAAAGCAAAACGTAATTGGAGTTGGGCTTAGAGACATTTTATTTATTACATCGCACTTTGCATCACATGGTTATTCACGAACCTAACAAACACGAGATGATACTCGTTATTCGTACCTGCAGCCGGGGCACCGTAATCACGAAATGTCCGCCTAGTTCACTGTCCGCTGCCTTCCAAATCCGAACGATTCTAATGGGTGGTGTTTCATCAACACAAATTCCATGACGTGGGTTTTGATTTCTGAAACATATATGTTTGTTTATTAACGACAAAAAATTGTAATTTTTTGGAATACTTACGAAAATAGTAAAAAAAGGCGTTCAGTTGCAGCTTTTTCCAGTCCTGATTGTGGGGTCCTCGCGTAACGGACGCGACAACTTGTGCCAAGGGGCAGCACACTCGGAGGGTCGGACCCTACAATCCCCCCTTGGTTTTATTTGAAAGATATGACCTTAGAGCTTAATGAAGTTTCTTGTACTCATACAAGCGCACCCAAAGGTTTTGAGTTTATCCTACCAATACAACCACAATTACTAATATTCGCAGAAACCATACATTCGAGCGTAGTTTGTTGAATTGGTACCGTTCAAAGTAAACTCTTCTCTAAATCGATGTTTTCCAAAGCAAGACTAGATGAAATATACACTTAAATTATGTTCCGAAGCAAGTCCGATAACACGATCATTATCGGACTCTCTGTTTTCCTTTCACCAACAAACCGAGCCCGATAACATGATCATTATCGGACTCTCTGTTGCTCTTTCCCAACAAGCCCAAGCTTGTTGATTTAGGCTCACCTGGCTAGGAAGGATTTGTCTACCTAAAATCCTTCCAACTAGCTAGCTAGCATAAGTTTTAGAAATAAGCCAGCAGTCTGTAACTACCTCTTAAGCGGAGCGAACACGGCTCAAATAAAAATGCTTAAAGACCCAAACTGTCTTTAATTATAATTGGCGCAGCCGGTCGGCGTCGATCAACCTCAGAGCAGAATCAAATAGTGCATGCGTGTGATTAATAACCATTCGCGAAGTGTGTTCCCGGACAAATACGGAATTAATCCCGAACGTCACCGGAGTATTCGAGCATCATCGGAACATCGGAATTGAGGACACCGCCAACAGAGGAACCTGAGGAGCAGTACTCGACGAGGACCACCACGACTAGCAACTTAATTGATTGAGAGCCATACGTCGCATCAAGAGGATGACTCAGTGAGAATCAAAAGAGAAGAGTAGAAGTGAAGTGAAGGAAAACGACTGGAAAAAATGTACCAGTTCGTAAATATGGAACCACAGTTCCAACAAATTATATTAAAAAGAGCTCTTGATCTAAAAACAAGACTCAATTATTCTATAGAAGATGGAAATATATCCTCTTCTCTTATAAAAGACCTGAGTGCCCTGTTAAAATGGAGTGCAAAAATTGGCCTCCTTGGGGAGTCAGATGTCAAAAACGTTCAATATAATTTGAACATAGTACGAAAATGTACTAATCAAACAATCAACGAATCAACATCAAGTGAATTGATGGATATAAGGATAAAGAATCAGCAGAAGGCAAGGAGCCAACTACCGGGATTGATGTTTGAAAACAGTCCAAAGTGTTTGATTGAAATTACAAGTCAGAATAGATCAACACAAACAGACAACAAACAAATAAAAAATCTTCAAGAAGAATCACCAAGCAACGCTATCTTAATTGCAGAACGTAAAAAGTTCACCAGTTCGAAAAACAAATTTACCAAAAAGGCAAGAAACATATTTCAACGTCAACGTCGCATCATACGGAGCACGAATCCAGCAAACAACACGTCAACAAAAAGTTCTATCGGAACAAAAAAATCAACGGATGGATCAAGAATCAGCGAAGCCAACAAAAACCAATGGAACAACAAGTTATCTAGAAATCAACGGAACTTCATGTCAACGAATTGCATGTCATCGAATAGGTATGTGTTAACATATAAAGATAAGTTCGTAGACACAAATTCCAAAATTTTGTCAAATCAAAGGCTTTACGATAGGGGTAAAAAGTTGTCAATTGATCTTTTAACTAGAAAGTGGAAATACAAATCATCACCCCAGAAATATGGTTTACCATGTAAGATAGTAAGCTAATTTCAAAATTATAAATTGCAAAACCGCTTTTACGATCGGGGTAAAAAAAAAACCTTCATATAACAAGTAAAAACATCGTAGGTGACAGATCAGTGATTCAGACCGATTCAAATCAAAATGGCAAGACTTCTGTTAACTATATTCACAAAATATTTTGCAAAATTTTTGAAGTAAAACTGCTCACTCCATATCTAGACATCGTGGAATACGCTTTTAAGAAGCTGTTATCGAATGTCAAAGACACATGTTTTTAAAATGATTTTCATGAAATAACGACAATTAAACAAAATAAAACTGAAGAGACAGTTATTGATCGCATCTAAATTGCTTGATAACTTAAATTCAAATAGATAAAACAATATCCAATCAAAAGCTGCAAAAATATTTTGCCCAGCAAAAAAAAAGTTTTTTTTATTGTGCCAAGCTCTATTAAGATTGTTTCTATTTTGACACAATACTAATTTCTATGTAGCAAAATCACAAACAAATATGAAAAAAATTGTTTTAAAGAGTCATGCGAACATGATAGTAGCAGTTATTTGAAAGTAAAAAAAATATTTATCAACCTAACAAATTAAGACCGTAATCTCAATCATATGAGTACTTAATACGTTTTTTTATTTTCTATAAAAAAAATTTTGTTGTACAAAACCAAGTACACGGAAATTTCAAGATTGTTGTAGTATTCACAACAGAAAGATATAAAAGAACAATGCATATATTAGCTCAAACAGATATAATGTACACTAAAACATTTTTTTATCTGTTTCGAATGTTGCTTTGAATTTAATATCAATATTTTTTTTATCTGAAGTTCAATGCAAACATAACAAAATAGTGTTTGCTGTGTAAAACAAACAATCGATTGACGTAGACCAACGAGCATTTGTAATTTGTGTTCAATAAACTAAAATTATAACGATAATTGCAGAAGTAATTCAGAAATAAATGTCCCTAACATTTATTACAAGACGTGAAAAAAATAAACACAAATTTAATTGATAAATTAGATACTATAAAAATAATAATGAAGAAATCATTCAACAATGGTTTTTTTAAGTCCAAGGCTTCTAAATAAGCTGATAAAAAGCTTAAATTTTAAAAAGAAAATCATTTTGCCACAACTGAAAACTATCAGAAGTAATTTTACTCTACGATTCATATCATTCAGAGAAATCTTGATTAATAAAAATGTAAGCAGCTAGCAATAAAAAAAAATCTATATAGACTCCTAAATTTCAAAATAAAAAAAAAATCAACAGCAATTGTACGGCATACGAATATAATTCGGAAAATAAACCTACCATGAATATTTTAGAGTTTTTGGAACTCTGAGAATTTGGTGATAGAAAAATTAAACAACCACCCACATATTGACATTTTGTCATCATATTGTGAATAATAATATGTGTCCAAACAACACAGTATCAATTCAGAAAAATGAATGTTACAATTAAAAAAAAAGGCACACACAAACTGTAATTCAAAAACTTTGACTGATTAATATTGAGTTTAAAACGAATTATGATTTAAATTGAAAAAAGTGCTTTCTTACTACTTTCGAATATTTAAAAGCTAAAATTTAAAGCAAAATACAGATAAAAAATAGTCTCAGCTTTTCTGTGATTAAAAGTATTTGTTTTGTATGCTTATTTAAAAAAAAACTGTATCTCTTAAAAAAAAAAGACCAGTGTTCAAAAACCAATCCTGACAAGTCCAGATTTTTTTTAGGATTTTATCATGAAAAATTAAACGATACTGAAAACAACAGTGTTCGGACAATACAACATTAACAATGAAAAAAAGGTTTCAAAATGCCTAAAAGAAATTTAGTATATTTTTTTATGTAAGAGTGGATAGAAATTCAATATATGATATACCACATAATCATAGACAAGATAGAAAAATTTGCAAAAGAACTTTGAAAAGTTTTTTTTCTTCTCCCAAATGCAAAAAAATAATGGTTATAAATATACCAATATATTTAAAAATCTATTAGTACCTAAAGCTAAAATCAATGTATCAAAATGTACTTATAATCGTAATACGTTAAAATATAGGGTGAATACACCTTAAAACTATTGTTTACATCACAAAATATAAGGTTGCAAATAAAATGATTCAAATAGTGTGTGTCAACTAATGAAAAAATTACTCAATTAAATTTCATTCTGACTGTAAATTATAACTCATGACTCTCGCAAAAAAACAAAAATAATCATAAAAAGGTTAAAAGTGTTCAATATGATTCAAAATTAACTAAAACAATTAATTAAAAATAGTTTTATTTTTCAATTCAATGAAATCTTAAGTACAGCAAAAAACATTAGGAACATATTTTTCCTTTGACAACATATAAAAGAATAGGAATTTAATCATACTAACTTTCAAAATCAGAAAACGGTATAAAAAATATGACTATGTTGTCTTAAAACAAGTAACTGAACTTAATTTAGGTAAAAAAACTGTCATGTATAACTAAGACATCGGAATACATTGGATCAGTTTACAGCGAGAAATAGATGAAGATTTGAAATACAAAATTATGCATAAAAATCGTATGCATAAAAATCGGTAAAGACTACACATGAGTTCAAAAACTATTACAGATACTGTGTCAAATGAATTCTCAACAAACGATAACGTTAAGGATAATAATAATAAAAATTACATAAATTAAATCGGACAGTTATAAGCAATAAAAAAATGTAGTACAAAATAACCTTGATGCCAAAAAGGCTAATTAACATAAATTCATTTCTAAAACCAATACAACTGTTGTAAAAAAGTATCTCAAATATTGTGTTAACTGGTTGAGAAAACAAACAATAATTACAAAAAAAAATGTTTATTTGAACAATTATAATAAAAACAAATCCACTTGTGTTAAATTTTCAAAAAAAAAATCAAGAAGCAAACCATGAATAAAAAATGTATAATTACTCAGTTATTTCATGTAACATTTAATCTATTAACTCTTCAAACAAAAATAGATAGCCAGGAACACAAAGTTAAACAGATAATTTTTAAAATTATAAAAATATTTTGAATTATAGTTCAAATCCATATATATGAGGATCGCCTATGTTACTAAGCAAAACTATAATCAAAAAACACATCTTAATTATTTAGGCGTAAAGAACAGAAACACATTTATATTATAACGCATGAGGACATGCTTTTTCACCCCCCGGAGGAATTATGTTCCGAAGCAAGTCCGATAACACGATCATTATCGGACTCTCTGTTTTCATTCACCAACAAACCGAGCCCGATAACATGATCATTATCGGACTCTCTGTTGCTCTTTCCCAACAAGCCCAAGCTTGTTGATTTAGGCTCACCTGGCTAGGAAGGATTTGTCTACCTAAAATCCTTCCAACTAGCTAGCTAGCATAAGTTTTAGAAATAAGCCAGCAGTCTGTAACTACCTTTTAAGCGGAGCGAACACGGCTCAAATAAAAATGCTTAAAGACCCAAACTGTCTTTAATTATAATTCTTATTCGTAAGGTTGAAAGTTCCTTCTCACATGTCTGAAAAACTAGCAGTTTATCGAGTTAAATACTAACGTTGCATATTCATATGAAAAACTATCAGGTATTAATCCTCCTTTTTAATTTAGTTTTTAATTTATCTGCAAATATTCCAAATACTTCAATTTTGCTCCAGTAACACTCCTCTCTCTCTCTTAGTTTTTTTCTCAAGTATCTTGAATATTACATTCTCATTTATTCATGTTGTTTATATCTATATATGGAAATAGCATCTTAGTCCATCAAGCCTCTTATGTTGGCATATCAGCACTTAACCGTTCGATCAAACAAGTTTCTATCAAAAGTGTTGCAAAACAATTTGTTTGTTCTGAATATATCGTATTGTGACAAGAAACGTGACTAATCGTGACATAGTAACAAAAGTTTGCTTTCAGTATGATTTCTAATGCAATAATTATATTCTAAACTCACAACTTTAAACTTTTCTGGCAACTAGTATATAATTCTTAAATATTCCTTTTGTTGAATCTACACGAAACACATTTCAGCATTAAATCTATTATTGCCTTTCCAATTCTAAGACAATTTTCTTCATTGCAAAACACATCTAAAAATCCGTCTTATAATCTACTCTAGCGATTACATAATTCTATCCCTCATTCATTCAACATGTTTTGACTGAAATAAAGACAAATCCTTGTTGTATTAATATCAATTCAACCAAGTTCTATCTAAGTAATATCTAAAGCCTAATATCTGTTCCACAATTTCCAGTATGACGTTGACATAATTCATACCTATCGTATTTTAGTTCAACTACGGATTGATAAACATAACTACGCGTCAACTAATGTAGAAATTTAAGTTACACTCGTGATACAGATTTATTAAACTTAATAAACTAACAAATGGCAAAACCATATTTATTTACTTTTTATATCAACGTATGTTCAGAAGCTTCTCTCTTCATTCTCTAATAATTTATGTTAAATTTCTAAATTTGACTACATTAGAAACTAATAACACATTGCCAGGGTAAATCTCACAAGATCATCCACAATTTCTTTTTCGGATACGTTTAATCCAAGTAATGAACTGATTATTTAAATACTTACAAACAACTACCTAAAACCCCAAACATCTACATATACATTCTTTGAAGTGTAAACTTTCCTAATACGTTGTTGTACAGCAATGGACATCGAACATGGATGTGGACTATTAAAGCTTTCTACAGTGTCTTGCGAACCTTCGTGGTGAACGGACACTAGAGCTGCGGTATTTTTTACTACCTAAGCTCAGAGTTATTTCAAACAAAATTCACAGTCTTTTTAAAGACTACCTGAGTTACATTCCAAAATTCTAAACAGTCTTTTCAAGACTAACCCCACCTGAAATTTTGTTGTTTTTACAAACGAAGCCATCTTTTAAGAGAACTTTGCTTGCAAAATGCGTCAAAACAAAGGTAAACGCAAATCTTCTGAAGATTTGGTCGTTACGTCGGTGAAGCGTTTGAACGCTAAATCGGCTAACGGAAACAGAAAAAGAAAACAGCCTCATCCGAGGTCTGATTCTGATTCTGAAAGTGAGGTCAATCCTCCAATTCCATTGGCAAACAGTTTCGGTGTTTTATCCGAAACTGTTGACAAGGATCCTTCTCCTCGTACTGAGCCTTCTGCCGTCGAGAAACGAGTAAAGGCTCCGCCAATTGTAGTGACTTCCGTCTCCGATTTGGCCAGCTTTCGAACGCAACTGAAGAATTGCAAGGAAACTTGCAATTTGAAGGTTTCGTTCCAGCTTGGTCGAAGAGGAGAATGTCGCTTGTTGACGGAATCTTTACAAGATCACCAAACTTTTGTTGGTTATTTGAAAAACCACAAACACAATTTCTACACGTATGAGACCAAGAATGCTCGTCCATTCAAGGCGGTCCTGAAAGGTCTCTCCAACGACTTGTCGGTGGATGAGATCAAAAACGAACTTAAGGTGTTGCTTGGCTTTGCCCCATCCCAAGTAATACCAATGAAGAAAAAATCAAACGGGAATATTTCTCGCTTTGGTTTGACTTCACAATTTTATCTGATTCATTTCAACAGAAATGAAATCAACAATTTGAAACTTTTGGACAAAGTTCAGTTTTTGTTCCATGTACGGGTAAAGTGGGAGCATTTTAAGAAACATGGCGGTAATGGCCAGAATCTGACCCAGTGCCGGCGTTGCCAGGCATTCGGTCACGGTACTGATCATTGCTCCATGGTTCCAAAATGCATGGTTTGCGGGGATTCTTCTCACGACAAGGACAATTGTCCCGTGAAAGAAGTCACCCAATTTAAATGTGCAAATTGTGGTGGAAATCACAAATCAAATTTCTGGGATTGCCCCGTCAGAAAAAAGGTTTTGGATTCTCGTGCTAAGCATCAGCCGAAATCCAAACCGAAATTTTCTCAAAGTCAGGTTGTACCTGCATCTTTAAATCAAACGTTCGTGCTGTCTCACTCGAACAATACCCCTACCATGGAAAAGATAGGTAACAGCAATGGTATTTCTTATGCCAACGTCGTTTCGGGTTCGGGTTCATCCACGAATTTTAAATCCTCTACCAATCTTCAAATTGGGCAGGTACCTCAAATTTCATTTGAAAATTTTTCTGCTGGCAACGCTTTGGGATCTTCTGATCTCGGCGATGTTACGTTTGAAAAAATGACTTTTTTGCAAAACTTGTAACCTCCTGGTTACACAGCGCCGGTTAGATCAAAGTGAGGAAGGAAATAACTAAAACGAATTTGCCCGCCTCTCCTCACAAACTGTAGATCGGGCGTAGGACCGGCTCTGCCTTTCTTGAAAAGGTCAAAAGAAAATTGAAAAATACTACCTACGTGATGACGTGGCCCAATCGCGATCAGCCACGATCGATTATCGGCTTTTCCTCTTTGCGCTTTCCGCGATCGTCCGAGACTTTGGGGCTCGAGGCAAGAACGATGGTCTGATCTAGCCCATTAGCATTCGAACCGCGCTTTGAGTCGAATCAAAAGTTAAAGAACACGGAGTTTACGCCAAACCACGTCTTAGACGCTAGAAGGGTGAAAAGATCATCAAGTGTAGCGAGTTGAACTCGATCAGTAGGCGAACAGCGCCGAGAGGCACGATAAGATCAACGAAAGTGAGAACCGCATATTTTGTGCAAGAATATCTGCTGATACAAAGGCGAAGGTTTTTTTGTTGGCCTCTCGTCCACAGCTCCGGAAATTGCGTCGGCGTCGGCACCCACTCGCACGTGTGGGATTGTGGGTCACCACGTTACACCCGCGCCCTGCCGGTCGACACGCACTGGACTCGCGCTGAGCATCTTGCCGTCCGCCCGCGATCGAGCACACGCCGAAAGCTGTCGAGCTTGACGGCGGTCTACGGGAGAAGATCGCAGTTTACCTGCCCCGCCCACGTGGTGGAGCCACGCGGTGAACCAGCCAAGCACGACCTAACTGCAGCATACCTCGCCGGCCGACGACGGCCGCTGCAAGCACACGTCGCTGAATCGTACCAGCCTGCCATCGCAGAACATCCTCGTGGTAAGTCGCACGCACTCCAGGAATACGACAAGTTTGCCCCCGCCGTTCACCGGCCAGAAAAGTGATTGTGTAAAGTGAACACGTGTTAAAAGCCCTATATCGCAACACCTCGCACATCCAACGAGAACGTGGTATCAGTCCGTAGGAGGTCCTCGTTCAAAAGCCTCTGAGCAAGTGGACGCTGACCGTAGGGGAAATCCGGTCCTGTGACCGGTCGCCTGGCCTACAGCGTGACAAGTGGACACTCTCTGGGTGCACTTGTCACAGTACGCTAGTGGGTTATCCGTAGGGGTCCGATAAAGCCCTGAGACATTGGAGCCCACCGACGGCAGTTCTAACATTGGCCACGTGGGGAATCTCGTTTTGATCTTCTCGACGCACCTGAACCGAGAAGATAAGTTGTTTTCGACCTGCGGCGACGCCGCTGGGAATCGGCATCTAACGAACACCTACCACGTGATCCTGGTCCAGACCGCGCGCCCAGCGCGGCCGAACATTGATCGCCGAACGCGGCGAGCAGATCATCACCACAGCCACCTGCGGCTTGCCGAACACCGTTCGGGAAACGCAGCTAGCAGATCAGCCCGCAGCCACCTGCGGCTTGCGTCGTGAATCCCGGTGAGCAGAGCATCCCGCAGCCATCTGCGGCTACCCGAACGAGCGCTGCACCAGCTGTTCGCGCGACACGACCAGGGAGAACCGACACCATGAACTCGTGAAACAAGCTTGCGTTTTAACTTATTGCGCGCTAGAGAACTATTTGGTTTCGATTATTCTTTCCGTTCTTGTTGATTTTGGGCATTTTGCCGCCTTGTTATTGATTGACTCCTTTACCTGCCCTGAGCATTGACTAGTCGGGAAGTAGCAGACCTCTCGCAGTACGGTCCCGAGACCGTACTGGCGCGTAAGCGGGAGCGTTTTCAAGGAAGGTTGAGTCTGGCCTGGGTTTTGGATTTTGCAGATGTTGAGTGTGGGAATAGGGTTTTCCAAATTCTTTTTAGTTGGTTCTTCCTTGCCTCGACTTAGCTGAAGCGCACCCACGCCCCCCCT
The DNA here is from genome assembly GCF_015732765.1 of Culex quinquefasciatus. NCBI lineage: Eukaryota > Metazoa > Arthropoda > Insecta > Diptera > Culicidae > Culex > Culex quinquefasciatus. The sequence goes on along the minus strand of NC_051863.1, from coordinate 94,362,448 downwards.
TAACTGTTACATTTTGGCGCCCAACAATCGGATTTGTTAAAGATTGATTGAATTTCCGTGAAATTTAGGTAAATTTGCTTTTCACCATTTTTTCTTGTAAAATTAATTTGTAAGTTTAATTTGTTCTCACATATTGAGGTTCATTTTTATTCTGACATTTCAGATTTACATTTACCGCTATCGCTACCGTTTATTTAGTCTGTATTAATGAAATTTACTCAGTCCTTTATTTCTTTAAACTTTCTTTCTTTTTCTTTTCATACTATTTCTATCATCATTCTAGATTCTTTAATTTTGAATTTGTTTTGCCTATTTAGTAGTTTCAATTTTCATATTTAATCAATTTTGTTTAGAGTGTACAATTTAATCCACAACTTCATTCATAATGTATGATTACTGTGCTGATGAGCTCGAGAGTGATGAGGTAATTTATGAGCTTTTGCTCAGAGGAGCTCCCATTTATGATAACACACCTAAAGAAAGCCTTGTTCGAACTTTGCGCGCATTGCTGCAGGATGATAGGAAAAATCGACCTTTTTACCAATCAAATCAAACTTTTTTCGGTGAACTAAAAGTAGTCAAGAAGAAAATAGCAGAGATTAGTACAATGCTAGCGCTTAAACCCGAACACAAACTTCGATCGCGACTTATTCACCTAAAATTCCGTATTCTACGGTTGACAACAAACCAAGAAGCGTGCAGAGATATGAAAAACAAATTTGTTAACGATATTGATAAATGGCTAAACATGTACTTTCCTAGCAAAAGAAGAACACGATTACAGAGGCGACATCAAACCAGGTTCAGCAAGAATCAGAAGGAACGCAAGAAGCAGCTGCAGGACTAGTAGAAGCAATTCAATCTGATCAGAATAGTGCAAACGAGGCATCAGAAGTCAGCCCAGATATTCGTTTGGTTCGTTCATTTGACCTGAATCAGAGCGGATCAAGTAGTTTCGCGAATTTAGAAACAAACGTCATCAATAACTACAACGCAAATCCTAATGCAAGCAGACCATTTTGGGACAGTAACCAACAGTCATCTAATACTAACAATCACCCCTCTGGTGCCATTCCAAGAATTCCGCAATTCGAGTTCCCTCCTCCTAATCCACAGAGGCAAGCTGTTAATCAGATCCCAATTCCCAGAATACAAACCAAAACAACCGCCCTCCTGCTGATATTCGAAAAGATTCTCGTTTTGATTTTCTTACTGACGCAGAGAGAGACGCTCTGCAAGCAATTATGAACTCACCTTCAAACTCAGCACCTCCAGGTTTAAACTCTCAACCTTCAGTTGGAAATAACATCAGACAGAACGTTTTTCAGGAAGGCCATTCACAAAAATCGAAAGGCAACGCGATAAATCAGTCATCAGTATCCCAATTCCCACAACAACATCAAAACCCCCAGAAAAAAAGTTCGCAACAGCAACAACAATTTTCCCAACAACACCAATACTCCCAACCTCAACGACAATCTTCTAATTTTTCCCAACAACACCAATACTCCCAACCTCAACAACAATCTTCAAATTTCTCCCAACAACACCAATACTCACAACCCCAACAACAATCCTCTCATTTTTCCCAACAGCAACAACCCCCACAGCAACAGTTTTTTGAACAACCACAGAAACCAAATCAATTCCCACCCCCTCAACTCCCCCAATCAATCCCATCCGCGAATGACACCAATAGGAGAAACAATAACAAAGACAACAACAGATTAAACTTGCATTCGTTCAACCAAGCAATAGACGATATACAGTTTTCGAACACATCTACACAAAATCAACCACCTGACGCGCTGAATAGCACACAACAGGGACAGCAAACTACTCAAACAAACAGCAATGATTTTCGAAACGAGTTAAGAGCAATGATACAAGACGTAGTCAGGGAATCAGTACATGATTACTTCGGCAACTTGGAGTCGTTACCGACCCCAACTTTACCACCTACACCAAACGATCGCGTAAGACCCGAAATAAACAGAAACAATAGAGCTCAACCCAATCCACCCGTGATCAACAACAATTTTCCATTCTTAAACAACAGCGTACCGAATGAGATACAAAATCCCGGAATAAACGCCGGAAACAGAAATTTTAATCAAGATCCTCATGATTACCAAAATCAAAACAATTACCAGAACAGCTACTTGAGAACAAAAATTGAACGTTGGCCCGTGCAGTTTAGTGGTGAACATAGCCCAAGATCGTTATCAGTTTGCGACTTTGTACGACAAGTTACAATCCTGGCGAACACAAACCAAATTAGTCAAGATCAACTTCTTCAAAAGGCATACCTGTTTTTCACAGGAGAGGCTCAAAAATGGTACTTTACGTATTGGGAAAAGTTCCAAACCTGGGATCATCTTGTTTATTACCTTAAACTTCAATACGAACATCCTAACAAAGACAATGATATCGAACAACAAATTCGCGAACGCAAACAACGTGGGAATGAAAAGTTCAGTTACTATCAGGCAGATATGGAAAGGCTTTTCCAAAACCTTTCGTATAAGATTGATGAAACACAAAAGTTGAAAATCATTTATAACAACACAAAAATTTCTTACAAAAAACGACTTCAATTGACTCCAATTAGTTCACTTGATCAGCTATCACAGTACTGCTACAACTTCGATAGTCTCGAATCTGGGTTATTCCCTCAGCTCGGTTCGGGTAATCAGAGACTTTCTACAGTTAATCAAATTGATCAAATAAATTTAGACGAAGAATACGAAGAGGTCTCAGACGATGAGGTGAATGCACTTTACAAATCGAACAAATTCAAAAATCGAAACCAACACCAGAAAGCAAGGGATGATAGGCCTGAGAGTTCAAATTTAACACAGAAAACACCTGATTTGAGTGTTTGCTGGAATTGTAAACAAAGAGGACATTGGTATTCAAATTGTCTCGAACCAAGAAATGTATTTTGTTTCGCTTGTGGTGAACCATCGTTCACAATCAAGACTTGCCCAAATAAGCACAATTTTCGATCAGCTAGTCCAAAAAACTAAAACCCGGGGCGTCCCAGGAAGAATCCCTGCCGCCGTCCCAAGATTTCAACTACTTTAATCGCATTTTTCAAATTAACACAAGCCCTTCTCGTTGTCCACATGCAACAGTCCAGATTTTGCAAGAGAAATTGGTAGGTCTTTTAGATTCAGGTGCAAACATAACCGTTACGAATGCAATTGATCTTCTAGATCGGTTAAATTTACAAATTGTTAAAAATCCAATACGTGTCCACGCAGCAAATGGAACTCAACTTCAATGTTTAGGTTTTGCTTACATCCCATTTACATTTAACAACAGTACTAAAGTTATACCGACAGCAGTAATACCAGAACTGTCGAAAAGGTTAATATTAGGCACAGATTTTTGGAAAGCATTCAATATCCAGCTGTCCATTCAGGGAAAACCCATACCAAACATTGAATCAATTGAAAATCCCACCAATTCAGTCCATATTATTGAATACGACGACGATAACATTTGTTTCAATCTGCAAGTTGACCCTTCGTTTCGTGGTCCTGTAGAGTCAACAATTAAAGATGAAAGTTTAGATATTCCATCCGTTGAGATTCCGGACCAGGATTTATCAAGACCAGAAGACATAATCACTGAACATATTCTTTCTAACTTAGAAAAACTAAATTTGTTTGAGATCATTAAGAGATTTCCGCGTACAGTTGATGGAAATATTGGTAGGACGCATTTAATGCAACATCGAATTGTACTAACCAAAAGCTTGACCGAAATTAAACATAAAAAAGTACCTATTTATCCACTCTCGCCGAAGATCGAGAGAGAAGTTGACAAAGAAATTGAACGTTTGAAAAGAATGGATTTCATTGAGGAATGTGAAAGCGATTTTCTGAACCCATTACTTCCGGTAAGAAAGGGTGAAAACAAATGGCGCTTATGCTTGGACGCCAGACGGTTGAATTCATTCACTAAAAGAGACGAATACCCTTTTCCCAACATGAGTCAAATTTTACACAGAATCGAAAAGTCGAAATTTTTCACTACGATCGACTTGAAAGATGCTTATCATCAAGTCTTGCTGCACCCCGAATCGCGTAACTTAACTGCGTTTCGCACACCAAAAGGTTTATTTCGCTACAAAACAATGCCTTTCGGTTTGCTTAATAGCGGCGCAACATTAACACGACTTATGACCAAAGTAATTGGATTCGATCTCAGTCCAAAAGTTTGGGTTTACCTCGACGACATAATTATAACATCTAACACACTGCAAGAACATTTCGAACTACTAGAAAAAGTCTCAGAACGGCTCAGCAAAGCAAATCTTACCATAAGCGTAGAAAAATCAAAATTTTGTCAAAAATCGGTTCGTTATTTAGGTTTTGTACTTAGCGAAAACGGAATTGCAGTTGACGCTTCCAAGATTCAACCAATATTAGACTATCCCGTTCCAAATTGTGTGAAAGATATTCGTCGACTGTTAGGTCTCGCGGGATTTTACCAAAAATTCATTGAAAATTATAGTGCAATAGTCACTCCAATATCTGATCTATTAAAAAAATCGAAAGGAAAATTTCAGTGGACCGAACAGGCCGACGAAGCACTATTAGCTCTAAAATCTGCGTTAACGTCACCACCAGTTTTGGCCAATCCCAATTTTGACGAATCTTTTACAATCGAAACGGATAGTTCCGACATCGCCGTGGGCGCAGTTTTGACGCAAATTTTGAATGGAACTCGTCATTGCATAGCTTATTTTTCAAAAAAATTATCATCAACTCAAAGAAAGTACAGCGCGACCGAACGCGAATGTTTAGGTGTCTTAATGGCAATTGATCACTTTCGCCCATTCATAGAAGGAACAAAATTCACGATTATGACAGACGCAATGAGTCTAACTTTCCTTAAGACTATGTCCATTAACAGTAGATCACCCAGATTAGCTCGCTGGTCCATGAAAATTCAAGACCTTGATGTAGATTTTGTCTACAAAAAAGGTAAAGATAACATTACGGCAGACGCTTTATCAAGATCGTTAAACTCAATCTCAACTCAATTACCTGATGCGCAGTACGAGGAACTTCGCGAAAACATAAAAAAATGTCCAAGTAAACATGCAGATTTCAAAGTAGTTAACACCAAGATCTACAAATTTGTTACAAACGCGGGAAAGTCCGACGATTCATCTCTCCGGTGGAAGTACTACCCAACCGTTACCGAAAGGCCAACGATAGTACGCGAAACTCATGATCAGGCCCACCTAGGTTTTGAAAAAACGCTGAGTGTGATCCAGCAAAAATATTTCTGGCCGAGAATGAGTGGAGATGTACTAAGGTATTGTAGGAAATGTTTGACCTGCAAACGGTCCAAGGTAGCCAACGTGAATCCAAACCCACCGTGTGGTAAAGAAAAGATCTGCCACAGACCATGGGAAATGATATCGATCGACTTTTTAGGCCCCTTCCCTAGATCGAGAACAGGTAACACCTACGCGTTAGTGGTAACCGATTATTTTTCTAAATTTGCACTAATCCAAGTCATGCGCCAAGCGACTACAGCGGCAGTAATTAAATTTTTGGAGAACAATGTTTTCTTACTGTTTGGTGTTCCAAACATTCTTATTTCCGACAACGGACCTCAGTTCGTTTCTCGAGCGTTTAAGCAATTTTTAGAAAAATATAACGTTGATCACTGGAACTTAGCAGTTTACCGACCAAACCCCAACCCAACAGAAAGGGTGAACCGCGTAATTGTTGCCGCGATCAGAAGTTCTCTCGAAGGGAAAACCCAGAAAGATTGGGACCAAGGCATTCAGTTTATTGCAGCAGCGATTCGCAATAGTGTCCACGACTCCACGGGCTACACGCCCTATTTCATTAATTTCGGGCGCAACATAATCAGCTCAGGTGTAGAGTACGATCATTTACGAGACACTAATTCAGCGTACACTTTTGACCCCGCGAAGCTAGGTAGCGATATGAAGAACTTATATGAGGCTGTACGACTAAATCTACAGAGAGCGTACAAAAGATATGCTAGTAATTATAACTTGCGATCAACGCGTAAGATAGACTTTAGCGAAGGCGAAACCGTGCTGAAGAAGAACTATTTCCAATCTGATAAATCAGCAAACTTCAACGCGAAGCTTGCCCCAAAATACAGTGAAGCTGTTATCAAAAGAAAAGTAGGAACTAACACATATGAACTTTGGGACAAAGACTTGAAAAAACGACTTGGAGTTTTCCACTCCTCTGTCCTGAAGAAAATCTAGACCAAAACAAAAACCAGCTATGTCGACACTTAGAACAATAGTTCAGGTCAACCAAAAGAATAGAATTCAAGAACAAAACACATTTATTGGTACAAATTACACTGTCGCGAGATTCGTTTTACTCCGGTCCGACCGCGAACAGAAGAAATGTAGATCGGACACATTTCAATTTGTTTGTATTTCGTTTATATGAGTCCAAATCTATCGTTGGACATTCTTGTACAGTTTATTTTGAATACTTATACCATCAAACATCTTTCCCCTTATCGGCCGAGCCAAACAATAACCCAATAACCCAGTAGAAGATCATTTTTTTTCATTTCACTTTCCCTTTTGTAGTAAGATTAGCACAGACCAACAGAGATCTTTTGTGTTCAAAGATCGCCAATCCATTTTTTTCAAATTTTGTTTTGATCACTACTTTCGTCTTATCACTTGCATCTCTTGGCTTTGCTGATAGTGACCTAAGTATTAGTGATTTTAGATAATATTAGTTAGGCGGGATCGAGTGCTCGAAAAAGAACGATCGGCAGCAGAAGCGACGGCTTCTCGTGTGAATTAGTTTTGCTCGCGGTATGATCGGAATAGGTACGCGCGCGAGAACAAATAATAGAATAATAAATGATAAGTAGTGATAAGAACTGTTTCGAATATTTTCGAAGTTATCGATTACCGATTACCGTTACCGATAGTGTTAAGTGATGCATCATAGTAAGAAAAGTCCAAATATTTTTGGTGAAAAATCTACCGTTAGTGAAATAAGAAAATGGTCGAAGAAAAGACCAAACATGCTCCAGATATCTCTGGGAATGAATTCGAGCATAGTGTGAATGGTGAAGAATGCAAGGTTTAGGTGAATGAGGCAGCATAAAGTGTGTGGGTAATACAAATGTTCAGCTACAAGCTCATCCAAGCAATAGTCCATTTTCCAATACTTATCATTTGATTACACAGGCCATCTTTCTTTATTACTTCTATTTCTTCTTTTTCTATTCTTCTAATTTTCTATACCGTTCGAATTTTGTTGGCGCAATAAATTTTGTAGTTTAAAATTGACCATTTACTGATTATTCTTGGTAAATATTTGAAACAATGAAAAGTTATACGTTTTTCACGATTGCTGGAATGTTTTTTTTTGTTTGCCAGCGAAAATTTTAATTTCTTTAAGAAATGAAAATTTTCTTATTCATTGTTGGGGGTAATGTAACCTCCTGGTTACACAGCGCCGGTTAGATCAAAGTGAGGAAGGAAATAACTAAAACGAATTTGCCCGCCTCTCCTCACAAACTGTAGATCGGGCGTAGGACCGGCTCTGCCTTTCTTGAAAAGGTCAAAAGAAAATTGAAAAATACTACCTACGTGATGACGTGGCCCAATCGCGATCAGCCACGATCGATTATCGGCTTTTCCTCTTTGCGCTTTCCGCGATCGTCCGAGACTTTGGGGCTCGAGGCAAGAACGATGGTCTGATCTAGCCCATTAGCATTCGAACCGCGCTTTGAGTCGAATCAAAAGTTAAAGAACACGGAGTTTACGCCAAACCACGTCTTAGACGCTAGAAGGGTGAAAAGATCATCAAGTGTAGCGAGTTGAACTCGATCAGTAGGCGAACAGCGCCGAGAGGCACGATAAGATCAACGAAAGTGAGAACCGCATATTTTGTGCAAGAATATCTGCTGATACAAAGGCGAAGGTTTTTGTTGGCCTCTCGTCCACAGCTCCGGAAATTGCGTCGGCGTCGGCACCCACTCGCACGTGTGGGATTGTGGGTCACCACGTTACACCCGCGCCCTGCCGGTCGACACGCACTGGACTCGCGCTGAGCATCTTGCCGTCCGCCCGCGATCGAGCACACGCCGAAAGCTGTCGAGCTTGACGGCGGTCTACGGGAGAAGATCGCAGTTTACCTGCCCCGCCCACGTGGTGGAGCCACGCGGTGAACCAGCCAAGCACGACCTAACTGCAGCATACCTCGCCGGCCGACGACGGCCGCTGCAAGCACACGTCGCTGAATCGTACCAGCCTGCCATCGCAGAACATCCTCGTGGTAAGTCGCACGCACTCCAGGAATACGACAAGTTTGCCCCCGCCGTTCACCGGCCAGAAAAGTGATTGTGTAAAGTGAACACGTGTTAAAAGCCCTATATCGCAACACCTCGCACATCCAACGAGAACGTGGTATCAGTCCGTAGGAGGTCCTCGTTCAAAAGCCTCTGAGCAAGTGGACGCTGACCGTAGGGGAAATCCGGTCCTGTGACCGGTCGCCTGGCCTACAGCGTGACAAGTGGACACTCTCTGGGTGCACTTGTCACAGTACGCTAGTGGGTTATCCGTAGGGGTCCGATAAAGCCCTGAGACATTGGAGCCCACCGACGGCAGTTCTAACATTGGCCACGTGGGGAATCTCGTTTTGATCTTCTCGACGCACCTGAACCGAGAAGATAAGTTGTTTTCGACCTGCGGCGACGCCGCTGGGAATCGGCATCTAACGAACACCTACCACGTGATCCTGGTCCAGACCGCGCGCCCAGCGCGGCCGAACATTGATCGCCGAACGCGGCGAGCAGATCATCACCACAGCCACCTGCGGCTTGCCGAACACCGTTCGGGAAACGCAGCTAGCAGATCAGCCCGCAGCCACCTGCGGCTTGCGTCGTGAATCCCGGTGAGCAGAGCATCCCGCAGCCATCTGCGGCTACCCGAACGAGCGCTGCACCAGCTGTTCGCGCGACACGACCAGGGAGAACCGACACCATGAACTCGTGAAACAAGCTTGCGTTTTAACTTATTGCGCGCTAGAGAACTATTTGGTTTCGATTATTCTTTCCGTTCTTGTTGATTTTGGGCATTTTGCCGCCTTGTTATTGATTGACTCCTTTACCTGCCCTGAGCATTGACTAGTCGGGAAGTAGCAGACCTCTCGCAGTACGGTCCCGAGACCGTACTGGCGCGTAAGCGGGAGCGTTTTCAAGGAAGGTTGAGTCTGGCCTGGGTTTTGGATTTTGCAGATGTTGAGTGTGGGAATAGGGTTTTCCAAATTCTTTTTAGTTGGTTCTTCCTTGCCTCGACTTAGCTGAAGCGCACCCACGCCCCCCCTTAACTGTTACAAACTCACTGTTTGGTTTGATTCAAACAATGAGTAATGCTACATCCATGATGGAAGCTATCCAGATTGGATTAAAATTTGCGAATGATGTTGTTCTTACCCTGAAGTTTAATCATGGATCTAAGTAATTCCATCAATATTATGAATTTTAATGCTCGCTCTTTAAAAGCGAAAGAAAATGAATTTTTCAACTTTTTACGAGTTCATAACGTGCATGTTGCTGTTATAACCGAAACATTTTTAAAAACTGGCACTTATTTGAAAAGTGATCCAGATTATAAAGTTATAACCAATAACAGAATGAATCGAAATGGCGGTGGAGTTGCAATAGTTATCCACCGTAGTATGACTTATAGCACGTTACGTGACTTTAAGTTAAAAGTTATTGAAAGTTTGGGCATTGAACTTGAAACTTCTTTTGGGAAAATTATGATTGCAGCTGCATATTTGCCTTTCCAATGCACTGGGGAAAATAAAAATTATTTCAAAGGGGATTTGAATAAACTTACTCGGCATAGATCTCGATTTTTGATCATCGGTGATTTCAATGCCAAACACCAATCTTGGAATAATTCAAAAGTAAATTCCAATGGTAAAATTCTATTCAGAGATTGCACTTCTGGTCTTTATTCGGTTTTATACCCGAATGGGCCAACTTGCTTTTCTTCTGTTAGAAATCCATCAACAATTGATTTGGTTTTGACAAATCAAAGTCAGTATTGTGGTCCTTTAGTGACTCATGCTGATTTTGATTCTGATCATCTTCCAGTAACTTTTTCAATTTCTCATGAAGCAGTTATCAGACCCAATAGTTCTGTGTTTAATTACCACAAAGCTAATTGGGACAGGTATCAGCATTATATTGAGAATAATTTAAATCATGATTTTGTATTAGAAACCAAAGCTGATATTGATTCAGCCTTGGAATCTTTAACTAATGCAATTTTGGATGCAAGGAATATTGCTATTCCTAAAGTCCAAGTCAAATTTGATTCTCCCATTATTGATGACGATCTTCAGCTTCTGATTCGTCTGAAAAATGTTCGCCGAAGACAGTATCAACGTTCTCGTGATCCTGCACTGAAGCGAATTCAAAAAGATTTGCAAAAGGTTATTGACCACAGATTCACTCTCCTGCGAAATGAAAAGTTCGCAAGAGATGTCGAACAAATTAAACCTTATTCCAAACCCTTTTGGAAACTTTCAAAGGTTCTTAAGAAACCTCAAAAACCAATCCCTTCTTTAAAAGATGGTGATAATATTCTATTAACTAATGGGGAGAAAGCTCAAAAACTTGCTCAGCAGTTTGAGAGTGCCCATAATTTCAACTTAAATGTTTTGAGTCCTATTGAAGATCAAATTTCAATAGAATTTCAGAATATTGCTGAACAAGAATTTTCATCAGATGAAGTTTTTAATACGGATCTGAATGAAATAAAATCTATTATCAAAAAATTTAAAAATATGAAAGCCCCTGGTGAGGATGGCATTTTTTACATTTTAATTAAAAAATTACCAGAAGCAACTTTAAGTAGCTTGGTCAAAATTTGCAACAAATGTTTTGATTTGGCATATTTTCCCAGTAGTTGGAAAAATGCCAAAGTAGTTCCGATTTTGAAACCGGACAAAAATCCTGCCGAAGCTTCAAGCTATCGGCCCATTAGTTTGCTTTCATCTATTAGTAAATTATTCGAAAGAATAATTCTTAATAGAATGATGACGCACATTAATGAAAATTCAATTTTCGCTGATGAGCAGTTTGGATTTCGCCTTGGGCATTCAACTACTCATCAGTTGTTGAGAGTTTCAAATTTAATTCGAAGCAACAAATCTGAGGGCTATTCTACTGGCGCTGCTCTTCTAGACATAGAAAAAGCATTTGACAGTGTTTGGCATAAAGGTTTGATTGCGAAAGTATCAACGTTCTCGTGATCCTGCACTGAAGCGAATTCAAAAAGATTTGCAAAAGGTTATTGACCACAGATTCACTCTCCTGCGAAATGAAAAGTTCGCAAGAGATGTCGAACAAATTAAACCTTATTCCAAACCCTTTTGGAAACTTTCAAAGGTTCTTAAGAAACCTCAAAAACCAATCCCTTCTTTAAAAGATGGTGATAATATTCTATTAACTAATGGGGAGAAAGCTCAAAACTTGCTCAGCAGTTTGAGAGTGCCCATAATTTCAACTTAAATGTTTTGAGTCCTATTGAAGATCAAATTTCAATAGAATTTCAGAATATTGTTGAACAAGAATTTTCATCAGATGAAGTTTTTAATACGGATCTGAATGAAATAAAATCTATTATCAAAAAATTTAAAAATATGAAAGCCCCTGGTGAGGATGGCATTTTTTACATTTTAATTAAAAAATTACCAGAAGCAACTTTAAGTAGATTGGTCAAAATTTGCAACAAATGTTTTGATTTGGCATATTTTCCCAGTAGTTGGAAAAATGCCAAAGTAGTTCCGATTTTGAAACCGGACAAAATCCTGCCGAAGCTTCAAGCTATCGGCCCATTAGTTTGCTTTCATCTATTAGTAAATTATTCGAAAGAATAATTCTTAATAGAATGATGACGCACATTAATGAAAATTCAATTTTCGCTGATGAGCAGTTTGGATTTCGCCTTGGGCATTCAACTACTCATCAGTTGTTGAGAGTTTCAAATTTAATTCGAAGCAACAAATCTGAGGGCTATTCTACTGGCGCTGCTCTTCTAGACATAGAAAAAGCATTTGACAGTGTTTGGCATAAAGGTTTGATTGCGAAATTGAAAAGGTTTAATTTTCCGATTTACATCGTGAAAATTATTCAAAATTATTTGACGGATCGTACTCTGCAGGTATGTTATCAGAACAGCAAATCTGATCAACTACCTGTACGTGCCGGCGTCCCTCAAGGAAGCATTTTGGGTCCAATTTTATACAATATTTTTACTTCTGACTTGCCTGATTTGCCCCCAGGATGTCAGAAATCACTTTTTGCTGATGATACAAGCATCTCCGCCAAAGGTAGAAGCCTTCGTGTCATCACAAGAAGATTACAAAAAAGCTTGGATATTTTCAGTTCTTATTTGAAAGAATGGAAAATTACTCCAAATGCTGCAAAAACTCAACTTATTATTTTCCCTCACAAACCAAGGGCTGATTTTCTCAAACCAAAAAGTCATCACATTATAAAGATGAATGAGGTAAATTTAAAGTGGGAGGATCAAGTGAAATATCTTGGACTTGCTTTTGACAAAAACCTTACTTACAAGGATCATATTGAAAGTATCCAGGTTAAATGTAACAAATATATTAAATGTTTGTATCCACTTATAAACAGGAATTCTAGACTTTGTCTCAAGAATAAACTGTTAATTTATAAACAAATTTTCAGACCTGCCATGCTTTATGCTGTGCCGATCTGGACAAGCTGTTGCTTAACCAGGAAGAAAAACTTCAGAGGATTCAGAACAAAATTCTGAAAATGATTCTGAAACTTCCTCCCTGGTTCAGCACCAGTGAACTTCATCAATTAGCCGAAGTTGACACTTTGGATGTTATGTCCAATAAGATAATTGATGCATTTCGACAAAAATCATTGCAGTCTTCAGCTGCATTGATCCGCTCTTTATATAGTTTATAAGTTAGTTTTAAGGTATCCCTTTTCCCTTTTGTACATGTAGGACCTCCTACATTTGAAATCACTGAATAGCGAAAGCTACAATATTTCATGAATAAATGAAAGTTGCTAGTATTTAAAATTGAGGTGAAAAGTCATCAATTGTGATTGGACACTCAATAATATTTTAACTGAATGAATGTACATGGAAAAGAAAAACTGAATAAATATAAATTAAAAAAAAAAATTAAAGCTTTCTACAATAAGTGCTTCCGTAAATCAATTCATTCTTTTGTACTCTTCAATAATGAATCATCAATCATTAAAAAATCATTCTCCTTCATCCTTAAATTTTTGTTAACACACCATACAACTGTTCTCAAACCAACATGGCCAAATATGCTTTTTTTTACGGATCGATGTCCCTAAAATCCACTTACTTTTGCAATCACAGTTATATTACATAACTCAACTACCATGCCATCCTAATATGTTTTACTAACTAATCTATGTAACCTTTTGATACAATCCCTAAAGAACTGATCCAGTCACATAAGCTAGAGATAGGGACATTTCTTTTAATATTCCGATTAGTATTTACTAAATCATGTGACTTAATCACCAAACATAATAAATTCTATTGATTACTGTGTTTTACTTAATCGGTGTTTTCAGTAACTGTGTTAAACTGTGTTTAAGTAACTCCTAACAGTGTTTGAATAAAGTGACAAAATCCAACAATTTAACACTGAATACATCCCTAAATTTGATTTTCTTTGACTTCCCATTGAACACAGTTACCATAGTTAGGCATTACTTGGAACTGAATATTTTACTAAACTTTTGGCTCATTCAAATCTACCAAATAAATGTCACTCTATCAATAACCGTATTGTGTATACATTTAGATTAACCACTCTAAATCTAGAATCAAACGCATTTTCCACAGTATCATTTCCTCCAATAACTCAAATGATAAAAATAAACATTCGATTTCAACTGATCCCCGCAATTATTCTATCATTTTACAAACATTTTGCTACTTGTTTTCACTATTGAGCATTTCCAAACTGTTTCATCCAGAGCGCATTGGATCACAATGATCGATATCAACAGCCACTGACAGTTATTTTCTATACCTGTTACACCCCGAAACAATTGATGTTAGAACATATATGTTCTCTTACTATGACACCCGTGGACAATATATTTGTCCACCACCTGTAACGACAGCTACAGGGACGATTCAATTTGAATTTAATTACAGCTAGCCATCTGATTACCTTCCGCAACTGTTACAAACAACTCAATGACTATTCGTATTCAGCTAAATGACTTAAAACTTTACCCGTGAACATCCATGTGTTCACCACCTATACAAACTATAGGGACAGTTTCAATCAATTCGTGAACAGCTAGACATCTGAACACTTTACCCGTGAGCAACCACTTGCTCACCACCTATACAAACTATAGGGACAGTTTCAATCAATTCGTGAACAGCTAGACAACTGAACACTTCCCGTAACAATTATTGGTGCACCAACTGTGACAACTATAATTGAGACTTTTACCCGTGAACCACATTTTGTTCACCACTTGTTTCACAACAGGGACATTTAACGCTTCAACAACTTCATGTTATCAGCTTTTCATTTAAAGAATCATTTTACCCGTGAACACCTTCATGTTCACCACCTGCTTAACTACAAGGACATCCACCCGTGAACAACCTCATGTTCACCACCTGTTCAATTACAGGGACATTTCACCCGTGAACAACTTCATGTTCACCACTTGTTTAATTACAGGGACATTCACCCGGAAAGGTTTCACCCGTGAACAACTTCATGTTCACCACCTGTTCAATTACAGGGACATTTACCCGTAAACAACTTCATGTTCACCACCTGTTTAATAACAGGGACATTCCACTCGGAACCAATCCACCCGTGAACAACTTCCTGTTCACCACCTGCAACCAATGTTACAGGGACACTATCCCGTGAACAACTTCTTGTTCACCACCTGCAACCAATGTTACAGGGACATTATCCCGTGAACAACTTCCTGTTCACCACCTGCAACCAATGTTACAGGGACATTCCTCTTGGTGCCTGCCTGTCTAAACACAGAATAAAACGTCATCAATCATTCCACGCTCCACAAGTAAGGTTGTCCTTGTCACGCGTCAACTGATACAGAAATCCTAGTTTAAAGAAAATCGTTTCCATTTTTAATCATTGAAAAACCGCAACTCTTAAATAATCCTACGTCAAAAAGGTTGAAGTTCACCGTCAAAACTAGTGTAGTCGAAATTATACGTCAAAACCTGTGTAGTCCTACGTTGAAATAATCAAAGTTCTACGTCAAATTATTTTTGTTTTATTGTCTAATGTGAAACAATTATTGTTTCCGTCAAATTAATTTAAGTCTTGCGCGAGGGGCGTGACAATAGTAAAAACCCGATTTAATATCACCAGAGGTGAAATAGAGCCTTTCTTACAAAATGATGAACTCCGAGAAATATATTGGTGCAATTAATTTTTCAAAAACATAATGATACCATCCAGTGAGAATTTTACCTAAAGCTTCGAATGTTTTTAGGCTAAACCTCAAATGCCATTTTTTTTATTTCAGAAGTACATTATTTGTCGCAAGACATTTAAATTTAATTAAGAAAAACATATTGGATTGACATTATTAGAAAAAAAAATAAGGGGTACTCAATCTATAATGTTAGTCTATGATTAACTTTAAAAAATATGTATCGCTATTGCACTTTGTCGATCAATTTTGAGAAGCCAGAAAGAACACTTTCACGCGCAAGCGTAAAACGCGCAAGCGTAAAACGCGCAAGCGTAAAACGCGCAAGCGTAAAACGCGCAAGCGTAAAACGCGCAAGCGTAAAACGCGCAAGCGTAAAACGCGCAAGCGTAAAACGCGCAAGCGTAAAAGCGCTGGCGTTGAAGCTTCGACTTGACGACTTGTCGAGCTTTCGAGCGAGAATGGGCTTTGAATATGATGTTCAGTATATGATTTTGTATAAATCCAAAAAGGGTAAAAATAAGACGAAAAACACTAAAATCGCAATATCTCTGGAAATACATTTTGGAAAAGCTTCAAATTTTGGGCCCAAACAGTTTATGGCGCATGTTTTCGAATGGCTTTTTGTTTGAAACTGAATTCTTTAAATTTGACAGTGTTATCTGTGAAATAGTCCAACAAATACCTCTAAAAATGGCTTTGACCACATTTACTGGTCGAAAATTGTGAATCGAAAAATAAAATGTTCGTCTCCGACCCCACGGTTACAGATCTGACTTTTAAAAATTGTGGGTTTTACGAGCGGTTTTCCAGTGATGGAAGACACAAATTTTTAAGAGCGGATACAGACATCGGCCATGTATTTCAGAAAAAGAGCTCTCAAAAATCAGACTATGAGTTCCGGGTTTCGGGCCAAAATTCAATCGAAAGAGCGCATCTAAACCTTCATTTTAGTAATAGGATTTTTTCCTGGGACGAATCCTCGCCGTGCACGATTTTTTTTAGATTTCTGAAAAAAGCGTTTTTCCAAAAGCAAACCTTAAACCTTTCTTTTGTAAGAAAGGCAAAAATTAAATACATTCAATTAATTAACTGCAGAAATTAACGAATTAACTTTTGTTTACGATCATAATATCGTCACCTATCTTTACACTACATTGGTTTGCCGACGACGTTTGACAGTTCGACATCTCGTGTGATTGTTGTTGTTGTTTTTGTTGGAATATTTTTATTTTTATCTTCAAAAAGTACACTGGATCCGTTGGGAAAGGAAATCGTGTTCAAGAGACCTGTTATAGCTGGCCAGTTTAGAGCATCATTTCGGGTTTCAGCTGAAAACTCGTCGGAACTCGTGGACGGATTCGGTTGATAAGAAGTAGCGAGGTGATTCCGAAAGTGGTGGAGGTTGAGTGCGTACTTGAAGCGAAAGAGGAAGGCATTTATAAGAGGGTGGACAACACAATGTCTTTCCACCCTACGATCGATCCGCCGTCAGGAGAACAGGTTGTGCCTCAAAGACACACGTCTTGTGGAGAGCGTACAACCCAACATCCACACCTCGGTAGGACACACCAGCACACGGCGTTGTCTGTCAGGAAGCCAACTCGCAACTCATCATCTTCAACTTCATCTAGAACCTGAACGGCTATAACGCGATCTTTAACACAATGGCCGTGAACCTGTAAAGTGTCCCGTGTCAACGGAACCATGTTCTTCTGCGACACCGGGTACAACTTCCAGCAATTCCGCTCCTGGTGTACAGCATGGTTGTCCAAATGCTGACAACTCGTGCCATTCGATTTGGTCAAATTCGATTACCATTACCGACCGATGTTCGCTATTACCAATGCTCGGTGAAGGATTCAGGAGACTGAACATGCCATGGATCATGAAAAAAACGACCACGACCGCCCTCAGCTGCGACTGCTACAAGCAGGCGCTGCTCGTGCCGGAGAATAAATCCTTAAACCTAGCTAAACATTGTAATAGGGCTGAAGCCGAAGTGTAAACAAAGAGTCTATCCTGCTCGTTCCTAATGTAAACATCAACTGACGTGAGCAGGATAGACTCTTTGTTTACACTTCGGCTTCGGTCCTTTTACATTGTTTTGCTTGAAACGTGATTTGCTGATTGTGACGACTCAGCGCTGGAGGTTTCAGCGTGTGCCTTCTACAAGGGCAAGCTTATGATGCTGGCCAGGTCGGCGCACAACACTGACCACGCGCCGGCAAAATACTTTAGATGACCAAAAGGTAGGTTGCCCCCAAACAGTGGATCAGTATCAGACTCTATTATTCTCTCAATTCCAGAGACCAGCAGCATCCGTCAACAGCACGAAGCGTGAAATAGTTGCTGGTAGGTTGAAAGCTGACCCTGGAGGAAATACACGTGAGCCTGAGTTTGCCTGAGCAACGTGCCCAAGTAACCACAAGCACTAAATCGGAACTGTAAATCAACACTAAATCGTTATTTCCATGTTTTGAGCCCCTAAAATGCAAATTATAATGTTACTTTAGAGTTCTAACTCTATATAAGCTTTGGTGAAAGTTTCAAAACTTTGACAATTCATGTTACTCTAAAATAACTTTATATCAACTGTTCGAGTGCTTCATTAAATTGTAAACAAAAGCGACATTGAAATATTCAAAGTGTTGATTTTGGTTTTGAATTTTTCGCCTAAACTGTGATAATGATGGGTAAGCTGGTGATAAACTGCAGTGGAAATTATTTGTTACTAAAACATTATTGAAAATTTTCAGCATACTCCCAGAATTCCGGGCTTTCTCATCGACTACAAGACTACAAGATTAGTCTACGTGTGACGGGACCAGAACCATCTCAGGCAAGAAAAAACCGGCTGCTGCTTAAAATCCAATAAATGGTGATTTGTGTTCAAGTTAAAAGTGATTGTGTATTGAAAATGTTTAAAATAATAAATAAATAGCGATCAGAGAAAGGAGTTTCTAAATTGATTACTCTGGTGCACTTTTGGAACGATCTCTGGGGAAGACAACATCGATAATTTTCTTCGTTGAAAAGCGTTTTACTTTACAGAGCAGTTGGTTAGTGCACGGCATCATAATCTTGGAGTTCATCACAACATCATCACCGACCGACCCGGACCCGGAGCAGCAAATTGGAAGAAATCACAAAAAAAACACATAAGCTTTGGTAGCGCGCCATCTGAACTTGAAAAAGTTCACCAATCAGATATGCAACAGATGGCGCGTTGCAAAAAGCTTTTTCTTCTTTTGACATTTTTAAGGTGTTTTTCCAATGCACGTAAACTCTATATCCACTGTTGCAGTCGCCACTTTTGGCTTTAAACTCACTTTACAAGGGGATATAGAGTTGTGTGACTGTAAATAGCTTACTTTATATTTTGATATAGAGTGGATTTAATGTTAAGTTTTAGAGTCCCGCGGTTACTTGGGTGGAGCCCTACCTAGTAGTTTCTTGGTGAAGAAGATGCATGAAGCGATCGTCGATTTGGTCAGCGTAACTCCGACTGCTATCTTTCACGAAATATCGGTTAAATCAAACAGCGCCCGCAGACGGGAACAAGTTTAATTGTGACAACATCCCGATCGCAATGGACTACGCAATGGAAGAACCAGCCGGAATTCTATGAAAAGAACAAAGCAATCACCGCCGAGATGGAACCCGAGTTTAGAAGTTCGTCCAAGGTCGAACCGGTACTTGCGGCTGTTGCGCATTCGTGAGCCTCCTTGGGAACCTCCGCCGAAGCAACCAAATCCAGTTTCAACGCACAGTAATTATCCCAGCTGATCGCCGTGCCGGCGGAAACTTCGACGGACCTGCGATCGTGCTGATCGTGGGAAGTATAAACACAAGCAGATCATTCTTTATTTATTGTTTCAATTCCTACA
This sequence comes from Culex quinquefasciatus, assembly GCF_015732765.1. Taxonomy (NCBI): domain Eukaryota; kingdom Metazoa; phylum Arthropoda; class Insecta; order Diptera; family Culicidae; genus Culex; species Culex quinquefasciatus. The sequence continues at coordinate 94,343,027 of NC_051863.1, read as the reverse complement.
ATTCAAAGCCAAAAGTACCAACATGCAGCTGAATAAAAAAACGAAATAAATAAATATTGAACTTATTTTTTGTTTATGTACTATTAGCATCGACCTTTTTCCTTCTTGTTGTATTTCGTAGAAACAATTAGCGCCGTCGTACCGTCTTCGGGGGCAAAAACGCCAGTGTAACCGCCAGCAGCCATCCGGGGATGTGGTCACGGGGAATATTCCCTTGTTCAAACAAACCGCAGCCCATGTCGTCCTCGAATCCGGACCCTTCCATCTTTTTATCCGCTTTCTTCTCCTCGGTGGCAGCGGTGGGCACAGCACCACCGGATGACAGCTTCTCGCGGCCGGAAGCGATCAGTTTCTCGATGGACTTGCCCTTCAGCACGATGACCTCCTTGTTGATGCGGGTTGAGTCAGCCTCGAGACCGACTGAGCGGCATTTCGAAACCTGCGCAACCGACATTTACTAATTCCTATCGGAAACATTCGCGAAAACAAATTAAAAACAATAAAAATGACCGGCATCGCCTCATTTTTGAGCAAGAACCGCAAGAACAAATCAACACAAACTTGACAGGCGGGTGTGCGAAGGAGACGCAAAACAAATCAATGTTTTCGACAAAGCAGGTTGGGCGCTGGTTTAGTGGTTAGCGTGGTAGCCTCTGAATCCCAGTATGGCCTGGGTTCAATCCCAGACGGACCCGGTGGCATTTTTCGAGACGAGATTTGCCTGACCACGCCTTCTATCGGATGGGGAAGTAAAACGTCGGTCCATTTGCGTAAAAGAGGTTTTGAGTGACTCACCACACATAACCTTCGGACGCCTAGAAATGAGCAGAAACTTGCAACAGAGACCACAAAAGACCCGGAGGTCGTTAAAGTGGATTACTTTGCTTTTTTGGTTGGGCGCTGTCAAATGTTAGTTGACAGGAGGAATTTGATTCCTTAATATATTAAATGCGCAAATTAAATACATTAAGGCCAGTTTCGCGCCTCTCGGTCTTGCGTTAAAAGAATCGAAATTCTACGTCAAATTTATTTTAGTTCTACGTTAAAGCAATCGAATACTGCGTCAACATTATTGTAATCCTACGTTGAAATAATTCAAGTTCTTCGTCAAAATTACTGTAGTCCTACGTTAACCACCAAACCAATCTGTCATCTATTCGTCTTGATTATGCATGGGCCACAAAACGCACCCGACCATGTGACGTTTCTCTTATGTGTGTGTCAAGAAAATACAAAAAAGAACTCATCGAGAATGCATACACAGAACAATCCATGCATCACAGCAATCGTCATGATCTGCCAAGATCCTTCTTGCCCTCCTTCTCAGAACTATCTGATCGAAAGAGAGAGAGCACTTCCTCTTTCCTCCTCTTTTTTAACAGAATTTGAAAACAGCGCAACTGTCTTCAAAACAACGGCCCAACTTAGCACCTGTTAATACCTGTTAATCCTCGTCGCCAACTTTGTGGGGTCCTCGCGTAACGGACGCAGCTCGTAAAAGCCGCCGATCGTCCCCCCTTTCGCCCACTGACCGAAGTCCGTACGCTAGTCGTCCCGGAACCACTCGCGTCGTGCAGCAGCTCATCGTTGCGTGCACTCCTCCACACTGTCCGCATTAGACTAACTCTCTCGCGTCCTTTCCCTCTCTCACACAACGTCTCTCACACAACTTGTGCCAAGGGGCAGCACACTCGGAGGGTCGGACCCTACATTGATCTTGCTTGCCATGTTGATTTTTCTACGAGTGAGCGAGAGCTGTGTTTTGCTTTGTTCTCCTTCTCGCTCACTCGCTCTCACACTCACTCAAAATGGCAGACTTGATGCCAGTTTTTTTTAGAAACAGCATGACAGTGTTGCTAGTGACCGCTGTAAATCAGCTCTATTCCAGCTGTTAGCAAAGCAGTTGTATTAGAGCTAATTTGCAAAGATCTTAGCTGTTTTATGACATATTGCTGGTGAATGCTGTTTACCAACTAATTTATGATTTCTTTTAGTGCTGGATGGTTACTTGGGTATCCACTGGTAAGGTTTCCTCGGCGATGTCACTCCAGGCACAGAGAACCGATGTACATCTAGGCTCTAACTTGTGTGTAAACACTGTTGCACTAAAAAAATGCGTTGCATACAATCTTGCATCAAAGTAATTAGAGTGTGCAGGATACGCTTGGCGGCGCCACCGTCGCGGTTGAGAATACTTGACTTAACAATGAAAAAGGCTCAATAATTTCGGAAGAAAATAAATGTTAACCTCGTTTAAATATAAAATTCACTTCTGTATAATTCCAGTTGACTAACAATAATGCAAAAACGCAACGAAAACATAACAGAAAATTCATTCAAAAATGATTTTTCCAGCGACAACTTAAAATAGTCCCTTTACACATGTTATGTCCGATTTCGTTTTGTTTACTTTCTTTGGCGCGTAAAATTGCAACCCTCTGATGAAGGCGTTCAGATATTGGTCTGATGTCGTTCGTACGGAATGTTTTATGCAGTGATTAGATGGTCCAACGTTCTGCTACTGTGGGCCATCATGATTTTGGAAGTGGCGCTATCTAGGCGGATGGTGCACACCCTAGCTCTTTTCAACGTATTTTTGTTTGAATTTTTACACACGTTTTTCAATGCTGTTTGTTCAATGATATACATCTGTTCTCTGTGCTCCAGGTACTTACTTCGGGACACTTTTGCACCTTACTCACTGCACTATTACTTTTCACTATAACTGGACACCACTTGTATTTCTTTCTGAGGGAAACACGTTGGTAGGATGATCTTCGAACTTAATTTTATTGAATTTTCAACAGGGTTTTGTTCCAGGTTGGATAAGTTACAGTAGCAATGTATGAATCACCGTATGCTTGATCATGTTACGTTAGCATTCGATATCTACGTAGAGAAATTTCGTGACCGAGTACATCCCTTCGATGCCCTAGTTTATTAATTAATTGATCCGATAGCATTGATAGCATGATAAATTAAGAAATCGCGTTGCCCTTTGCTTAGGGTAAAACAAAAAATCTTAACCTTAGGTTTTCCGAGCTTGGTGGCTCTAACCTGCCAAACATTGCCATAGATTCAAGTAGGCAATCAGCTAAAATTTGTCTCACAATTTGACTACGTGTCACTAAGTAGGTGTCCATTTGTCTGTGAACTCGACAATAACAATGCGTCTAAAAATATACTTGATCCGTGTGTCGGTATTCTAAAGAAGCCTTTGAGAACAGAATAATAGTGCTGTGGAAGAAGCAACCGTACACTGGTACGATCGGTGGAGAACGGTAGATCACAAAACAACTAGCTGAACTTGCCTCGGCAAGCACGGCGCGTTGGCGAAGTGGTGTACGCGCTCGCACGGTATGCGAAAGAGCGGGGTTCGATTCCCCGGCGCGCCAGATGTGCGGTAGCTTTTTCCTCGCACTGTTAATTTCTGTACTCATTCGGCTTGAAGAATTAGCATGATAAATTAAGTGATCCGATCTTCTCCTAGAACTCGACATGTACCCCGAAGGGTCAAATAGTTAGGCGGGTTGCCTACATTTCAAGCAACACTTAGATGTCCTGAGATCAGGGAAGGCATTTGCCGATGGGCCTCCAAAAAGCTTTTTTCATTTATTACCTTCCAGTTAAGGAATTTATTATAAAAATGTATGCCGGGTCCGGTGGTTTAGTGGTTAGCGTGGTAGCCTCTAAATCCCAGTATGGTCTGGGTTCAATCCCAGACGGACCCGGTGGCATTTTTTCGAGACGAGATTTGCCTGATCACGCCTTCTATCGGATGGGGAAGTAAAACGTCGGGCCATTTGCGTAAAAGAGGTTTTGGGTGACTCACCACACATAACCTTTGGACGCCTAGAAATGAGTAGAAACATGCAACAGAGCCCACAAAAGACCCGGGGGTCGTTAAAGTGGATTGCTTTGCTTTTTTGGAGCACTTGCAGATATTTTACTAATGAACAACTTTGTAGAACATTGTTTTGTTCTAAACTGACATTGTTTACGCTCTAGTGTCAACAGCATTCACTTTTGAACAAAACAATGTTCAACAAAATTGTTCGTTTGTACAAAATCTACAATTGCTTCATACATCATTATAGTGAATTCTGTAACTGGAAAGAAATAAAACAAACGAGGGCTTCGCGATGGTTTTTTGCCATCTGCCATCTCTGCCTGAGATTTCAAACCATTCTTGCCAGATTTACCGTTATTATTCTATGGATCTTTAAGAGCGATTGAACGCATTTGTAACGTTCTCGTCCATTCCTCCTGTAGAATAGGCAATCAAACGTCAAAATTACCCCCCACTAGAGGGCGCTGAAACTTGGGGTGATGTTTTCATTATAACCTACAGCGAGTAAGTTGGTTTGAAATTTGAAATTGTTTTATTTCATCATAAAATCGACATTAATAGCAAATTATACCATTTTCAGGTAAGAAATAAATAGCTTAATTGATATAAACGAAAATATTTTTGTGATGGCCGATCTAACCTGTTCATTATCTGATTCAAAATAAGGGAATGTTTTAATCAACCAAAACCTAACTAATCAATTGAGAATGTAGATTATTCAAGTGGACAAATATTTTTTAAAGTCACTTCTACCACAAAAACAAAGCTCTGCTTGAAAAACGGTAATTGGAATGATTTTCAAAATTTGCAATCTAACCTCATTCTCGTGTTTTCAATCCGGATCTCAGAATTTTCAATGAAAAAGGCAAGTTAGCAAAAAAATCAAAAAGTCAATCGATAGAACTTTTTATTTCTTACCTCCTGTTAAGTTTATTTTATTCCAAAAGATCAATTTTCTTTTAAAAAACCTTAAAACAGTTTTCACTCGCCTTTGCACTTATCGCGCAAAACCGTAAACGTAACCTTGCACCAAAGTTCTCCTACTCGAATGTAGGTGGCGAATCGAGTTTTTAGCTTTGGTTTTGGGGGCCTATAGAAAAGGATGGCATACTAAACATGAGTAGACCACGCCTTCTTTTAAGTTGTAGTCCGAGCAGATGCCAGACATTCTTGTAAATCGATCGTACGATCTCGCCTGATTCTTCGCACTTTCTACATCTTGTGCGCTGAAAACAATAGATTCTTTGTATCCTCACTTATGGTTTGCTGTGACGCGACTTGGTTTTGACCTTGATTTTAGAAATGTTGTGACTTCTCACGACACTTGCTTTTCGTTTTGTTCATCGATATTGAGTTTGTTTTATACTGGACTGATTTCAAATATTTATTATGCTCGCGCGGCGACATTCCGGGGCCCGTGAATCGTCCTAGATTTACAAAGTATTATTAATGCTGTGCAATGTATATACAATAAGTTAGGGGGACCAAGTCAGCCTTTTGAAAACTAAATAGTCCATAATTTGTAGAAAATTTGTGGAAAATTTGTGCAATAAAATAAAATTTGTGCACTGCACTTTTGAGAAGTTATTAACAAATCAAATTTTTACCTACAGGTTGGGCGGACCAAGTCGTTACTTTCAAAAACCAAAAACGTCATAATTTGTGGAAAATTCGTGAAGAATTTGCGACACTAATAAAAAAATTGTGCATTTTCAAAAACCATGGAAAATTCAAATTTTCGATTTTTACCTGCAGGTTGGGTGGAGCATATGACCCCTCTTAAAAACCAAGTATGGCAAATGATACAGAAAATTTGTGCAAAATTTGTGGTATAGTTTTCAAAATTTGTTCCGATTCGTGCTTTATTTTATTTTCAAAATAAAATTTATGTTTTTCAAAAAACACATGTCACGCCATTCACTATGCAACATATGCAGCAAGTCGCGCGACACAGAGCTCTGTTTCCCAAAGGGTGGGTTGTAGCACGCGGGTTGCATAACTTCCGGCAGATTACGCAGATGTCACCACGAATCGTTTAGGTGTACGGAAAAGGAAACTAACATTTTGTGAGAACAGATGTATATCATTGAACAAACAGCATTGAAAAACGTGTGTAAAAATTCAAACCAAAATACGTTGAAAAGAGCTAGGGTGTGCACCATCCGCCTAGATAGCGCCACTTCCAAAATCATAATGGCCTACAGTAGCAGAACGTTGGACCATCTAATCACTGCATAAAACATTCCGTACGAACGACGTCAGACCAATGTCTGACTGTCCTTCATCAGAGGGTTGCAATTTTACGCGCCAAAGTAGGTAAACAAAACGAAATCGGACATAACATGTATAAAGATAAAGGGACTATTTTAAGTTGTCGCTTGAAAAATCATTTTTGAATGAATTTTCTGTTATGTTTTCGTTAAGTTTAATGCATTTTTGCATTATTTTTAGTCAACTGGAATTATACAGAAGTAAATTTTATATTTAAACGAGGTTAACATTTATTTCCTTTCGAAATTATTGAGCCTTTTTCATTGTTAAGTCAAGTATTCTCAGCCGCGACGGTGGCGCCGCCAAGCGTATCCTGCACACTCTAATTTCTTTGATGCAAGATTGTATGCAACGCATTTTTTAGTTAACACGGTTTACACACAAGTTAGAACAAAGATGTACATCTGTTCTTTGTGCCCAAACCTCTTTCTACTCTAAGGAACCGTCCACTCCAGGGTTCGAACTGACGACCTTTGGATTGCGAGTTCAACCGCCGCCAACGATGCCACCGGAGTAGGTTTGGTTTGGTGTGTTGTTTGTACCATTTTCTGGTAAACTAGTTCTGGCGAGGGTTCTGGCCACTGCGGCAATCGAATGTACCGGCGGGTTGCTTCCGGTTGCATTTGATTTGAGGAGAAGGTTTTTCAATCCACCAGGGGCTTATTCGGGGGCAACAACTTCGGTAATCCGGAACATCCGGTAAGTTTCATATTTGCAGTGTTTAGCATGAAAAACAAACTTAGACCAATCTTTCAAGTGCGCGCTCTTTTTGAGGGGGCACAAACCGAAGAAGAGAGTGCATCTCGGGGGAGCGTTGTTATGGGGTTTGAGTGCAAATCGAGGAAGCATTATTGCGGGGTTTTGGCGTAAAACGGGATTTTCTTTTTTTTAATTTTAACGAAACATTCATATAAAGATGGAGGATGGACCCCCTGTTGCCCTCGAATAAGACCCTGGTGGATTGAAAAACCTTCTCCTCAAATCAAATGCAACCGGAAGCAACGCGCCGGTACATTCGATTGCCGCAGTGCCCAGAATTCTCGCCAGAACTAGTTTTATAGATCGGAATAATAAATTAGCCACCCTTACCTTTCATTTGCGGCCAGCCAAAACGTTTGAAATTTCCATTTTTGAGCGATTTCCTTCAACGTTCGACATTTCCAAATGTTGATCCAGCAAACAAATCAGCGCGCTGCTGACAGACCGCGGATGAACTTTTCTTTTGTTCTACAAGGGGAATTGGGGGTAAAACGGTCAAATTGGCAAACATTGTTGTGTTAAAATTTGGCCATTCTAATGCGTTTGAAAGGTCAACTTTGATGTAACAATGCCTAATTTACTGTAAAACTTAATTACGCATCATCAAAGTAGCGATATTTACGAAAAAATAATTATTTTTCAATTAAACCGAATGACGCAATGATCATTTAACCCCAATGCACCCCGATTCTTTTTTCGCGGTGTTCATTCGCTCGCGTCAACTAGCGATCTCCGGGAGATGAACATTTCGCCCAATTTTGTCGCCGGCATCTTTCAATAAGAAGATTAATAATAAAGTTTTTTGGGAATCTTTTAACAGTTAAATGCCTATCAAATTGTGTTCAAATTCAAAGCATTTGAAAAAAATTCTGTCTTCAAAATTTATTTTAAAATTGTAATTTAAATTCGCCGGGAACCGTGGTGTGGGGATAAGCGTGATTGCCTCTCACCCAGTCGGCCTGGGTTCGATCCCAGAAGGTCCCGGTGGCATTTTTCGAGACGAGATTTGTCTGATCACGCCTTCCGTCGGACGGGAAGTAAATGTTGGCCCCGGACTAACCTAAAAAGGTTAGGTCGTTAGCTCAGTCCAGGTGTAGGAGTCGTCTCCCTGGGTCCTGCCTCGATGGAGTAAAAAGAGGCTTGCAATTGCCTCAACAATCAAGCCTTCGAACACCAAGTTTCGAGTAGGAATCTCGCAATCGAGAACGCCAAGGCAATGCTGTAGAGCGAATAATTTTATTTATTTGATGTTGAATTTAAATTTCCAATAAAATTTTCAGATATTTGAAAATTACAATATTTTTAGATTTCTACTTGCCGGGAACCGTGGTGTAGGGGTAAGCGTGATTGCCTCTCACCCATTCAGCCTGGGTTCGATCCCAGACGGTCCCGGTGGCATTTTTCGAGACGAGATTTGTCTGATCACGCCTTCCGTCGGACGGAGTAAATGTTGGCCCCGGACTAACCTAAAGGTTAGGTCGTTAGCTCAGTCCAGGTGTAGGAGTCGTCTCCCTGGGTCCTGCCTCGGTGGAGCCGCTGGTAGGCAGTTGGACTCACAATCCAAAGGTAGTCAGTTCGAATCCCGGGGTGGATGGAAGCTAAGGTGTAAAAAGAGGCTTGCAATTGCCTCAACAATCAAGCCTTCGAACACCTAGTTTCGAATAGGAATCTCGCAATCGAGAACGCCAAGGCAATGGTGTAGAGCGAATAATTTGATTTGATTTAAAGTTCTACTTCACCCGTGGTTCTACTGCAATATAGTCATTTCAATACAAACAGTCACTTTTATGTGGATACTACATCAACACAAAAATTTAGTTTTTGTTGGGTTTTATTTAATTCTTATTTGAAAATTTCGTAAAAAAAAGATTAACTCAATTTTGACTGTTTCTGTTGAAGTACAGGCCAACTCAGAGTGGTTTTTTGGACAGTTACATTTTTTTTCTAGAAATCATCCCATCAATACCTGAAAACTTGCCGAAGATAATAAATCGATGAGCCAAAAATGTTTTAAAATACCGATTTATTTAAAAAAAATGCAGTTTTTCTGCACTACTGCCAAAGTCTATATAGATTTGTATGGACTTATGATGCACATTATTTTGGTAGTATAATACAAAAAATAAATTCCAGGAAATTGCTAATTCTAGGAAGAATCGTTCTTCTTAAACTTACGAAAGCTTTTTCAAAGAAAACTGAAGAGCTTTTGCATAAATGCTGTTGTCTTTTGCAAATCTTCTATTTGATACATTTCAAATGCTATTTCCTGCTTTCCAGTAATAATTTAGGTAATTCTCAAATTTAATACAAAACGATTTTTATTGATTTTAAGTTAAAAAAATTTGTGGAGCATGGAAATTAGGGGTTTGGATTTTTTACTGATAAAAACGGTTCGTTTACAACTTACTTACTCTTTATACTCAAAAAAGCGTTCAATTCTTGAGAAATAAAAATATTGAAACAATTGTATACGTTGTGTATGCGTTCAAAAGGTATTTTGATACTAACGTCAGTCTATAAAAAAACATTGTAATTAGATTTAAAACTATATGGAAAAATTCCTTGTGGCCTTGGGAGAAAACCGGGAAAAAACCGGGAAATTGAAAATACAAATCTGGTGGCCACCCTGCGGATATAGCTTGTAAAAGGCCATAAGTGCTAATGCCGCGATAGTCGTGTTTTAATCGGTATTCGATCAATTTATTAATTATTTTTCACCTCAAAAATGCATAAGATTATTCATCTGCATTCTTTATACGCGCATAATTTGAAAACAATGAAAATTCTATTTTCTTCAGAGAAAACGAAAAAGTACTCCGCAATCACTCATTCTTGACTGTCCGCAGGGCTCTTACAAACTACGGGCAGAACGAACCGATTTCTAGCAATTGTCGTGTTTTTAACTTGTGCTCAGATCTTTTCGACTTTGACATTTCCAGTGACACAATCAAAATACGCTTCCTAAATTACCTGAAATCCCATCCCTGACTTAACAATACTCATGTAGATTTAAGAAACTGTGATATTTATGTTAATTTATTAAGTTATTTTCAAGAATGACCTCGTCTTGTATCATTTGAGTTTTGTGTACTTAAGGTTCGTTCAAAAACTACGTCCATGAATAGGGGGAGGCCCCCCCCCCTCTGGGGTTCTGGGGTTTGTGACAGCCCATGTTAAAGGTATAGGAAAATGCGTGACAGGGGGGATTTTTTCGCGAAGGGAAAAGCTTTTTGTGGGACTGTGCATTGGTATTTTCATTTTCAATTTTAAATATTTTCAAAGGAGTTCAAACATGCAAAATATGATTATAAACGCAGGAAAATGCATTTTAACTGGATTTCGGTTGATTATTTTATAAAAAAAATTGAAGTTTTTCGAAAAAATATTTTTTTTGCCCCCTGATTATTCAGGTCAACTTTGAAGGGGGGAACGACCACGGCCGTAAAAGCAAACATTCATTTAAAAGTAACATTCCGTGACAAAAGTCGTCTTTCCCTTTTCTTCCGATCAATGATATAGGCTAGTACGCTGATCGAAAGGAAAGGGGTCAAGAAACAGCTTTACGAACAGCAGAACAAAGAAGATGGAGCGATTTCTTGGGGCTTTTCTTCACCCTCTCTGACTTGCTTGCGCTGCCGCTGCTGCCCATTTGATTTTTTTCTTGACCGGTTCCTTCCGAAGTGCGTATACAGCTTATAACCGGAGGAGCAAACAAAAAAAAATAGATTGAAAAAATTAATTCCATCAGAGAAGAGGAAGAAAAATGTTGCTATTTTCTTGATACTATAAACAAAAGTTTATCAGTTTTTCTTAGGAAACTAACTGAATTTAACATTATTTTCATTCGCCGTTATAACAATTTAACTTTTATTTAGTTTGAATTTTGAAAGATATCATTTTAAAAGAAGTTGACAGATTCAAGCTTGGTTTATCGTTACAGATTAAATTATTTTTGCCTATTGATTTTTATTTTAGTTTTTGAAAAGTGAGATGAAAACCTTAAAACTATTTTTACTGGGCAAAATGTCGCAAAAAAGTGATTGTTAGATTGTTTTGTTAAATTTGGCTTTTTTCCCTAAAAGAGCACTCAGGTAGCAAAATATAAACGTAGAAAAAAGTACCTTCCCTGCAAAGGTTTTTGAATTGATCTTAGTAGAAAGGTCCTCCAAATCTCTGAATTGCAAATGTAACATCCTGGAACAGAACTGGTAAATTCTAATAATAACACAAATTGAATTGAATTAAATTTGGCTTTTATATGAAATTCAATAAAATGTAAAATGCTAAATTAGTAGCAAATCAGCAAAAACTGTTTAGCTATATTAGACGAACATTAAAAAAGCAGCTCAATAAATGACAATACGCATGCCCAACATTTTTTTCAAAATATTCATAGAGCCCAACCATAAACCAAATGGATTTTTTTTAATTCATCATTTGTTTTTCACGTTGAAATTAAAGTAAGATTGTTTAGTTTATTGAAAAATAATATGTAATAAAGCATGAAAAGTATATTCTGTGTAGACTTACAGAATATACTTTTCATTTACACAAAGAAAAATTACTCTAAATTTAAAAAGATCGTTCGTTGGATTAAAAGTTCGCGTTGGTGAATATTCGTAGAAAGTTCAAACTTTGTAATTTAAAAGTTGGAAAGTTTTTGATACTACCATGCATTTATGGAACAAAATCGTTGTATTGGTAAAAGTATTTTACTTTAAATTGGAAAAGAAACCTTTTATGGTAAGAATACACAACATTTAGCACTACAGAAATATTTTCACAAAAATGTGCCTGGTTTTTTACATTTATTTAAAAAATAAATAAACAGTATATTAGAAAAACACTTTTTTTTGTATTTAACGCTTCTCAACTAGCTTCTGCTTCATACGGTACGCCACCGGTCACTTCCGAATACCCCAGGCTGGACGGTTCCGGATGGAGGCTTCGACGCGCGACAGCAGTGTAACACGCCCAAGTAACATTTTAGGCTTTATCAAAGCTGTCACAACCGCTATAAAACCTATGAGCCAAAACCAACATTAAAACCCCTTAGTCGTAACAAACTCCCCAGAACCTTGATAAACCCCACTTAAAACCCAAAAGGACCTCCGCAAAAAGTTGTTACGGCCTATTTATAAAACCTACATAGGAGTTCAAGGCTTTACAACTGAATCCTAACAACATCCTCAAAGCCTTGATCAAACCTTTGTTAAAACCTAGTCAGGAGTTATGGAAAAATGACATTTCATACGTCTTTAAACGTCTTATGCCAAATAGGTTTTATTTTGGCAAAAAATAAGTCTTCGTCTTGCCAAATGAAATTATGGAGATGGTTGTCAAAAATGGCGATGATAAATAATAGATATTAGAGGTAATCCAAATAATTTAAATGCTTATTTCTCACAATTGATGGCTCAAATTCAGCTGCGGTTGAAATTTTATTGATAAATGTAGGGGAGATAGAGCCAAAAAATTCAACTCGCTTCATCAAAAATCAATATTTTGTAATCATAGTGTTTAATGTTAAAAAATATTTTATTGCAATTCTTTGAAAAAAATGTTAAAAATATTTTTAAACATCTATCGCTATATAAATCATACCAGAAATTCAACATAAATGTGTGTTTCCATCAAATTTAAATCAAATTTTTCAGTTTTCTATTTTTTCAATCAAGATGGCGGTTAATCATATTCAATCAGAGCACGCGTCTAGCGCCATATTTATGCACTGCTATTTGGCCGCGATAAATGCTCTTTAAGGAGCTTATGGTTTTAGGTGAGCTTTTTACATGTCTAATGGCACTTGACAGCTACAACACCCTAGGTTTTAACAAAGCATGCGATAAAACCGTTTGGCATGGCATTGCCATCTGGTTTTCAAGCCTCTGTTAAAACTTTCATAAAACCTTATTGAAAGCCAGTCGGCTTTTATTTCCACCCGGTTTTATGTCCGAGGCATAAAACCCTGTTAGAACCTATTAATTAGCTCTTGCTTGTTGGTTGCGGTGAATGCCCAAATAAAACTATTAGGCAATCAAGATGCTACAATAAACCCTTAATAAAACTTGGTGGTGGCTAGTTGGTTTAAAAATGTTACTTGGGCGATGGTCACGTTTCCGGCCTCAATCAGGACTTGGAGGAGTTGGCCATTGATTCAGGAAGGGTGGTCGACGTTTCCCGGCTGGAAAGTAAAGTGCCTGAACGGGGAGTTCCCGATCCTGGAAGCGCATCCGGAACATGGAGTTGATGAGGCCCTCGTAACGGAGTTCGATTTTGAGCACGTAATCCTACATCGATAATGACACAGATTTTTTTTTGGCTCACTGTCCAGATTCATTCGGCTGAAGCTGCGCCGTCGCGACGTGAGTGTTTGTGGGCGGGAAGTTGCTAAAAGAGATGGAAAGTAAGTGAAGTTGGCTAGCCACTGCACACATTCTCAATACTCACCGGTGCTGTAAACCGCCGGCACCGAGTGCAACATCTGCGCTGACCACCTCCGATTATGTAGCTTTTCGTCGTCCTCCTCTTCGTCGGAGGCCCATCGTGAAAATAAACTTTTGCGTACTTGTCCAAAAACCGGAAGTTAATCTTCTTCAACGCAATCTCGTTGTGCACGCAACACTTCGGCAGCGCCATCTCCTCGATGATCTCGCCCCAGTCCTCATGCGAATTGACCTTCAACCACCAATCCCGGGCCACCACCACACAATACAACCAGTGCGAATCCACATTCCAACCTCCCATACTACAAAAAAAAAACAAACAAAATCAATCACAAACCCCACAAAAACACCCAAGCTTCCTTCTTACCCATTCCGGTCGTGGAACAGCAGCAGTTCCTGCAGGAAGCTCGCCTTGTCCTTTTCGAGCACTCGACCTTGTCCCGCTCCTGAACCACCCTCCTTCGAAGGCATTCCGCTGCTGCTATTTGACTCACGAAGGTTTCCGCGTCCGATTCCTAGCTGCTGCCGCGGTCGGCTTTGCTTTGCGTCCTAGAATCACCAGCACCACCAGACCCACCAAAGTGTTTGTTTACATTTGCGACTTAGGCGTACACGGTTACACGAGAACGTCAAAATGAAAGAAATTTTACAGTCGAATTAAAAGTAAAAACTTTAAAATCAGTGAGCAATGAGATTTTCAAAAACTGTAGCAGTAAAAGTTTTCATTTTCAAAACAAGAAAAAAACTTTTAATGTAGCAAATTTTAACAACTTTTTAATTCAAAAGTAAGTTACTTTTGTCATTACCGTAATATTTTTTTGTGTGTAATATAAAATTTTCATAGTTATTTTAATATTTATCACGTTCCGTGAAATTTGGTGTTTTGAAATTAAGGTCCCCGTGAAATTTGCAATTTTTGTGCGTGAAAAATCACTAAGCCTATCCATAAAGTATGTCACACTAAACTCATAGGTTATTTTGAAAATTTGACGAATTATAAATGTAGAATTTTTTTTTAATTCGGAGTTCAATCGAGGAAGTATTTTTTTATTTTTAAGGGTTGTGCTTGGATTTTTTTATATGATGCTTTAAACATATTAAATCTATTATCAAAAACTTTGTTTCTTAAAGCCTTGTATTGTGTTTTATTTATGAGTAAACTTTATCAAACATTAAACTTCTTTTTAAATGAATTTTCAATATTCAAAAAAATAGTCTAGCGTGACGTCATCTGTCACACTTTGTCACGCTTGCGACATCCCCCCCCCCCCTCCCCCCTAGAGCGTGACGTACTTTGTGGATGACGCCTTAGTAAATTTCATGCCCTCCAGATCCAGAACCGACTGAAAATGTTTTTTTTACAGGTTTTCCGAATGATTGTTAGAGTCTTACAAAGTGTATTCATCATTAATACTTGGTAAATTTATAACAAACAATGTTCATGCTTGTTTTGGATCACATATCATAACATAAAATGGAAAATATTTATTATGTATGGAATAATGGCAGTGCGTGGCCAAATGGTTACGCTGTCCGCTTTGTAAGCGGATGATTCTGGGTTCGATTCTCATCTGCTGCAACCTTCCATCGGATGAGGAAGTAAAATGTCGGTCCCGGCCTTGGTTGTTAGGCCGTTAAGTCATTCCAGGTGTAGGAGTCGTCTCCATGCCATAAGTACAAACATCACACCAAACCAAGCCTACTCCGGTGGAATCGCTGGCGGCGGTTGGACTCGCAATCCAAAGGTCGTCAGTTCAAACACTGGGGTGGAAGGTTCCTTGGAGTAGAAAGAGGTTTGGGTGCTCTCCCCATTCAAGCCTTCGGACTCCTAGGTTCGAGCAGAAACTTGCAATAGAGACCACAAAAGACCCGGGGGTCGTTAATGTGGATAGTTTGATTTTTGGAATAATTTTAAAACTGATATATCTCAAGAGCTGTTTATTCAATAATTGGCTTAACTAGTACCGTAAACCAGGGTGACTGACTAGGATTTCAATATTTTTTTTTGAATATTTTCCAGCTGGTGAACGGCCCGAGCGGTTTAGGCTTTCAGGATTTTTGTGATATGTACTTGTAGAGTCAAAACAGATCAGTAAACTTCACTTATTTGTATATTACACTTTTTTGAAGATTACATTTTTGCGGTAACACTCTCAACTTTTACGCGCACGATCACATCACTCAACTTTTCGTTGCTAATTTCATTAAGTCGAGCCAATTCTCTACGTTGAAGCCAGACTTGTCCTCCAGACCTCTTCGCCGAGCCATGCCAGACCCCGAACTCCTAAGTCCCGGGTGGACTCTTCACGGCGGCTAAGTCCCGACGGACTCTTCACAGCGGCTAAGTCCCGGCGGACTCTTCACAGCGGCTAAGTCCCGGCGGACTGCGGCCTCCACCGCTAAGTCCGGCTGGACTGGGGCCTCTGCTACTGGTGGCTGCTGGCGGGTCCGGCTGGTCTGGGGCTTCTTCAGGATCTGGAACTGGACTGGAACAAGAACTGGAACTAACTGGAACTAACTGCCCTCCTCAAGAATTTTGGGGTTTTTATAGTCAGTCCCCGAAAACTCTACTAAATTTTGTTCTACTAAAAGTGGTCCGTTTCGATGAGAAGCATCGATGAACCTCATGAATTAAATTATGCAGACCTCTGCAATTCTTCATGACTTTCCGTATGGTGTAGTGAGTACACCTCAAAATCGGAAGTCATGGGTTCGAACCGTTGTCGTGAAACTTTAAATTATGTTATTGGAATATCAAAATTATGTTCCTCAAACATTCTCAAAATGTAAGTCAATTATGAGCAGGTCGAATTCTTCATTGAACAAACATGCCAATGAATTTGGTTAAGCCACACCCTCAATTTCCCCTGTGTAATAACATCGCACATTTATAATTGAAAGCTTAACCATTTTTTTGATTGCCTAACAATTGGCGAAATTTAATAAAGGGCTTTTCAGGTGAGGATGACTCTTGATCCACACCTGTACATAAGCTTAATTACTTGTCGCGCAACGCGAGTCGACGGGTAAAATTATTTATGCTTGCGTAAGCGCGCATGGTCAGAACTGTGGTGAGGTTCAAAAATGGACAAATTTAATGATTTAAATTTGAGGTCGCTGCACTGGTAAGGTTTTTCTAAAGATTATTATTTTTAAAACATGTACTGGGGTAGGCAACGCAAAGTTCATGCACTATTTTTGAAAAAAAAAAGTTTTTTCTATAGTGTTGAGAAATATAGTTACGTTAAAAATTCCAAGTTTTAATTTCGGGGTTACTTTAATAGTCATAGTTTTTCTTGTTATAATTAAACTTAAGGTGTTCAAACTTTATTTTTACGTCAAATGTACCATCACCTAGGTTGCTGATATAGTTTTGAAGAAAAAAATCAATGTTTATATTTAGTTAATTAAATTTATAAGCTTTTTAACAAAATATTTATAAATTTTAGGTAAAATTGCTATTTTTTTCAATATTGGATTTTTTTCTGAAATTCGTTGAAACTAATTTTGTTTATAAATATATCGATTTATATTGCAACTGAAATTGAATTCGAAGCATGAATCACAAGTTTTCATATTTTACAAGAAAATTGTTCAACTGAAATCGGTTATAAGTGTGGGTATTTTTTTATTGTATTTCAAAAACACATATTATTTATCAATTATTTATTATTTTCAAACTTATTTTACCTTCTCCTAGTGGAAAATAGTCCAAAGAATTCGAAAATGCATTCCGTCTTCCGATTTTAAATCATGTTTATTAAGAAAATCATGACACTTTGAGAAGCTTGAAATAATGCTTTTCCTCAAAATTTTCTTAATTATAGTTAGCTAACTTTTTAAACTTTTCAAAATTTACGAAAAGTTCTTCTTGAGGTGATTGAGGCCTGGCATCACTGGCTGGACGCGGTCGAGTTGGAAATCGTGCAAGTTTTGTTTTGATATTTTGATGGTTAAAAAGCCAAATTTAAAGTCGTGAAGTGTTTCATTCGGCGCGGTAGTTGCTCGTCTATCCGGGAAAGATGGAGTTTTTGTGAAAATTTGTTATTAAAGTGACATAATCGCAATCACAATTTTGCTATCATTTGAGCCATTTGGGCTTCACTTTGAGCGCTGTGCTTTTTCGCAAAGCAGTGCGATAGTATTAGTGTTATCCAACGATGCTTATGTGCTTATTCGTGAGAGTGTTATCTGGCCTGCATGTGTGTAGAAGTGGCTTTGATGTGAGGAGAGGAGAGGAATCAGCATGGCCGGTTCTGTCGCGAGAGCATCGATTTTGTGAGGCGGTTCTTGACGTGGTGTTGGTGCAGAGTTGCTGTTGTCTCGGCGGCAGGAGAGATAGTGTGGTGTGTGTGGGGTGTTTTTGGTTTGCCGATGACACGTCTCGGAGTGCTGGATGGATTTGAAAAGGGTGGAAGAGTCGTCGAAGTGGACTCTGCAGCGAGCTGTGGAAAGATTGTGTATGTGCGTGAGTGGAAGAGGGAGAAGAGGCTCCACTCGCACACCCCTTCCCTTCTTGGCTTGCACCTGGAGATTTGCGACACAAACCGCAAAGCAGCGGTTTGCGCCTATGCTGGTCCAGAGCAGGGATTGGCGACGTCGGGGCGTGCAGAGCAGTCTTCTTTGGTGAGCCCGTTTTGATCTGAGTCGGGCGGAGAAGAATACACCTAGTTGTCAGTGTCAGCCACTTGCGAACTGTCAGTGAGAGCCGCCTTCATTTTTTGTTACTGTTCTTATTTGGCTGGAGCAGTATTGAATTTGAAGGAAAATAAATTTAAAAAATGTTTTTGAATTTGTAAATGTATTGTTCCGAAATTCTCACAACTAAAGCGGTAAATCTCAAATCGGCAGACAAAAAGGCGATACTCAGGCTGCACCATACAAAATCAAAAATACCCAACGAAAATGCGCTCAAAACATGTTATTTCCTCAAAATACGGTACAAATCGTGCGTTTGCGTGTGTGCCTAAACCTAGCGAAACATGCGCAAAGATGGCGCTTCTCGCACGTGTGCTTATTCTTCTCGCCCTTGGGGCTCTTCTTCTGGGGTGCGCACCCACTTAACTTCTAGCACTCACTCTTGCCGCAACCTGCATTTCGTCGTCCGCGTGTGCGCCGGCTCGTAGGTTCACCCATTGACCGCCACGTGTTACCGCATGCCCACGTGCGACCACAGCTTGGCAGGCTGCTCCACTTCCGCGCCCTCGCGAACAACGCCTAGCGTTGTCTCGCCCAGCGCCCTCAAAGACGCATGCACGCCGTGCCGGGACGGCGACTCGAATCGCCCCGTGTGCTTGCCGACGGGATGTTCCGTTGCTCGCCAGCAATCCTGCACCAGCCTCCAGCAGCCAATGTCGAGTGCCCACAGAATGTTAGTGGCCGGTTGCTACAACGGTCCCTTTCCTTCTCTCACCCTTTTCCGGGGCCTTTTGCGTTCTTGTTGATGGGGTGTGCGTGTTGCGCTTGCTCCTCCGGTTGCACCCGGACTGGATGACGCCGTGTGGATGTTTGCGGGTCTGAGGAAGGCAATCGGTCAGAACTGTAATGTGGGACCTTTGTGAAACTATTTACCTTGATTTTGGCGGCGCTCTTCAGGGATGGCTCTTGTGCGATACAGATTCCCACAGTGAAATAGGGACAGCAACTTCTGTGGACGATTCTCCTCCTGTTGCACCCGGACTGGATGACGCCGTGTGGATGTTTTCGGGGCTGAGGGTGGCAATTGGTCAGAACTGTGTTGTGGGACCTCTGTGCCACTATTTACCTTGCTTTTGGTGGCGTTCTTCAGGGATGGCTCTTGTGCGATAGATTCCCACAGCGAAATTGGCACAGCAACTTCTGTGGGCGATTTTCTTGGATTAGTGCGACGATTCTGACAAGAACGCTCTCTGGTCTTTACCTGATTGCTTCTTCTTCCGGCGGTGCCTCCCTACGGGTGGCTTCCAGAGTTCGGTTCGGAGTTGAGGTGTCTTCCAGAGTCCGGTTCGGACTTGACGCGCTTTACAGATTGCCGTGTCCCCGGCGGGTTTGATCGTGCCAAACGTGGCTCACTTCACGGGGTCTTCAGGGACGAGTCTGTCCAGTCCGAGCGGCCGCTGGACGCTCCAACAGATGCACGACTTACGCGCCGAACGCAAATATCGCGATATCGCAACCGCCGAACGAAGGCCCGACAATTTTCCGCGAGGAATCCGCACGTGCGGTCCAAAATCGTGCGACACACGCGGAGGTCTTTTTCTCGCGACCTTCTCCTTTCGAGACGAGAGCAGCAATTCTTTGCCACTGGCGGCGGAAATGGTTGCGGACGCTTGTGTGCGTGTAGTATTGCCCGATCGGCGTGTGGTGAATTTGACTACGAACGAGGGTTTTTTTTTGTTTTTGCACATGCACGCTGCGTGGAGTTTGCTTGTTTTGTTTACAATAACTAACTAATTACAATATAGTGTTGATTCTGAGACCCCAGTCAGATGTAGTAAAGGCGGAACAGTTGGGAGGGAATTTGTGGCAATCTAATTTTAGAAAAAATACTATTAGTATAAACTAGGCATCCGGTACTTCAAGAGGGAGAGAGAGTTTACCCTATCGTGCGGTTTATCTATCCGCGCTCGCGATACGCTCGACACGCTGACCTAAAATATGATCTAAGCCGGTCTGGGTTATTGCTAACTGCTGTAAATATAGACTAAATTTAACAAATAATCCACGGAATAGAAATTCACATGGTACCAGGTGTTGTTTTGGGTTCTACTTTTGATGATCTTTCTTCTTGTTGACGTTTGCTAGCCGATTTGATCGTCGATGACTCGGCTTGTCAGCTCCAGGGCTAAAGATGTAGCTACTTTGTAGCGAGGGGCTATCGGCCTGTGCTTTACCGTCGGTGCTGCTTTTACCGCTTAAAGATCCTTTTCACTTATTATTCACACTTCATATACATATTTATCACCACAGAAAGCATAAAAACGACTTTATCGTTCGTCGCGCGAAACACAACAAAACATTTGCGTAGTTTGTTTTGACAGCGCTCATCCAAGCAGGCGATGAGACGCGCGGCGCGCGCAGCTGTAGGGACCGTTCACAGATCACGAAATTGAAAAACAATGTAAACATTGTACGTAAATTTTGTTATTTATAAAACTACAATATTTTTGATTTTACTAAGCATCAAAATAGTAATGATATTTTATGAAATCAGCGCTGGGTTAAGTCCTTATGGCAATATTATTAAATTATTAAATTATTTGATTCCATCTTTTTCATGAAAAGATCCGGCAATGTACTCGATGATATCTTGTTGACAAGAAATAAATTCTGAGTACTTTGTAGTACTACCGAGGGGAATGTCACTCCGCGACACTAGCGTGCCTAGCTAATCGAGGAAGGTGGGGCGATAATATGAACGTTTTAAAAATTACGTCATTTATGGACACCCTCTGACCAAATTTAGAACAAATTTCTGAGGATGGTGAGGCAGTTGCCCCATGTTGCCCCACCCCAGCTCCGCGATAACACACTAAAACGCACGAAAACGAGCTCGAAAAGCATCAACGCTACTCATCGTACCGAATTTTCACATAACGCCACCAGAAAGTAAGTTATCGCAAGTTAACGCGCGTTAAAGCGAGTTAAAGCGGTCAGCGTCTGCTCGA
This sequence comes from Culex quinquefasciatus, assembly GCF_015732765.1. NCBI lineage: Eukaryota > Metazoa > Arthropoda > Insecta > Diptera > Culicidae > Culex > Culex quinquefasciatus. The sequence goes on along the minus strand of NC_051863.1, from coordinate 94,322,055 downwards.
TTTTTGAACCAAACCAAATCGATCTTGCAACCCTGCCGTCATTTTCGAGTAGTTTTTCTTCGGGTTTGGCAACCCGTTCTTTGTTTTGATTATTTTCCTGCAGTTTTCGTAAATAAACAAAACAATCTGTGAGTTTAATTTGTTTTGCCCATTCGGTGACGAAAACGCTGCAGATTTGCCGCCCCGCTGGTGGTCTCACGGGGCAGGTGGAATCATCCCGAGTCCGAGGTACGAGGAGATTTTTGAACCGATGGCGGGTCAAGCGAATCCGGGTTTGACGGAGCGGATACGGGAGCCGAAGAATATGCTTCAGGGTTTGTGAAGGCGGCACATATTAGTGACTTTCAATTTGAGAACCAGCGAAAGACGATCCACAACTATGGGACGCGTTTGATCCGTCGGTGGAGGAAGGACCGAGTGGAGGTGGTGGGGCACTTGCAGGCCGCGTACGGCACGGACGGGAAGACGGTGTTTGAATCTTTTATAGCGAATCAGGCGGGGGATAAAAGAAAAAAGTTGAATATCGCCAATCTGAAAGAAGTTGATGGATTTTTTGGACTGTGAGGCGAGGACGAGGAACTTGTGTCCAGGCCGAACGGGGCCGAGCAGGTTGTGATCGAGGAGATGATGGCCAAAAAGCAGCGCCGGAACCGCATGACTGAGAATAAGCCGAACGAGTATCCCCGAACAGTGCTTCCTGCTAGTGGCGGGAACGTCCGACGTCCGATAAGATCTTTTGCGTGAGTAGATTCAACAAAAAATAATGGGATAAGAAGCCTCAAATTTTCTTCTATTTCAGTGGGGCGCCCGCAGTGGAGATTTCGTCCAGGAGTACGAACGACATCTGGGCGCGGTAAACTTGATCACCTTCGACGACTAAAACCTGGCGACGCAAAGTCTACATCTGTTTTACGGCCTGTACGAGCAGCTGAGTGCCTACGTAAGTTGGTCCGAATCTACCTGGAGGTTTTAGTGATTTAATTCTGGTTCTTTCGCAGACCAACAGTATCGCCGTGCGCTGATTCTCAAGTTTCTCCTGTTCCTCGCGGATACGAATAGTTTCGCGGGTGCGTCCAACGGAGGTCCGCTGTTGAATCTGGACCACCGCGAGGACAGCATCAACAGTAATGGTTTGCCGGCACCGGTGCCTATGCTGGCGGAGTTCTTCAAGGACGGGCAACTCCAATCTGAACATTCCCGAGCCCGGCCTCATCGAAGGGATTCTTCCGCGCAGTGAATTGACCGGTCACGATTGGTTCAACATGATGCCCAAAAAGATGAATCACCGACACAAGTCCTAAGGTCAGCACAGTGCTGCTGGCTGTTCCATCTGCGCCAGATCAACAACCACCATCCTCAAGCTGAATATGGCCACCAAGAAAATGCTCAAGTCGATCCGCGACCTGGTCTACAAGCGTGACTCCTTTAACATTCCAACGCCCAAGGCTCCAAAAAAGTTGGAACGGTAACTTCAACTCAATGGTTCTCGGGCATAACTCAACCAATCAAGATGATTCTTCTTTCCAGTGATTTGTTAGGATGTCTAGATGATTCTAGAACTTTGCAGAACTTAATTTGATCAAATCTGTAATTTTTGCGATCAAAAACATCGTTCCAACTTTTTTTTTCGCGTGTAAAAAAAATTCGCCAAAACTTCCGCGGAGGCAGTCGTTTTGAAAAAAGGTGGAACGATGTTTTCGGTCGCAGAAATTACAGATTTGATCAAATTAAGTTCTGCAAAGTTCTAGGATCATCTAGACATTCTAACAAATCACTGGAAACAAGAATCGTCCCGATTGGTTGTGTAATGCCCGAGAACCAGCGAGTTGAAGTTACCGTTCCACCTTTTTTGGGAGGCTTGGGCGTCCGTGTAAGTTGGACATGCGTTGGGCGTTCCAGTGTTAAGCACCGACATTGCTGCATCACAATCACAGAAAAGATCGAGCGCTGAACGCACTCAACCATGCTGGGCAGCATTCAGAGAAAGATCAACGGCTCAAGTGCAACGTTCAGTAAGGGCGGCAACTCCAAGCTAGACGTTCCCAAGCACTGGTCTCGCGCACTGGTCCCACCCCGCGGCGCATCTGTCCCGCAGCCTCCTTACTTCGATATGATTATGTACACTTAATTGAATAAAATCCTGTTTTTTTTTTCTGTTGAAACTGTTTTTTTAAAGCTTAAGATTTATTTATGCAGAATCTACCTGATATGTTCAGGGGTTGTTCGGACATATATGACGAGCATATCGGCTAAATATGAGCACCCACACGTCTTCATCAGCATGTCAGGTTGTACAGGTAGATCTTCGTTTTACTCCTTGTCGGCCGCGTCCGGCATGTTTAACAGTGTGGCCGAGTTCTTTACCAAGAGGCTCAAGTGGGATCCACCACCTCTGTTGGACGCAACTGCGACGGTCTCCGGCTGCAGTCGACGCTGTCCTCCGAGCTGGGCAACGCGTCCCTATGCTTCGTTATAGTTGTCCACGGCCAGTCTCTCAATCATGCCGTCCTGTAGGGTGAAGAAAAAACTATTTGAGTTAAAACTAAAGTAAGAATAGTGTTTGACTAACCAACACCATGTAGCGCATGTAGCAGGTCGCGCTGCTCGGTTTGGTCGGCGGTTTTAGCTCTGAGAGATTCCGGCCGGCTCCGATTAACACTACAACAGATGTTCGACCGCTTCGCCCTGATTTTCACCGACCGATCCGTCTCGAACCCTTCGCAAGCGCAGGAAACGGTTCCGACGGCTGATCTGTCTCCACCGGTTTTGCTCTCCGCAGGTTCATCGTCGTACAGCTCCGTTGGCAGGCTCTTCGCACCCAACACCGGCCCCGGAACACGCTCGTGTCCATTAATGTTCCGTCCGAAAGTTGCATTCTTTTAAGCCGAATCTTGCTTCCTCCTTTTAGGGCGCCACCGTTTTTTTGACCACCATCCGTCCGGTGACGGAGAAAAATTTAGCAAAACAAACTGCTCGACTAATTTGACAACGAGAACTGTCATTTGCTCTTGACAGTTCTCGCTGTCAAAAAAAATCGAGCAGTGTGATGCGAGAACGCAAGAAAAAGTAAGCCAAAAAGCAAGTTATCGCGGTTAACGCGTGTTAAAGCAAGTTAAAGCGGAAAGGTGAAAGTGAACGCTGCAAAGGTTTGAAAAGGAAGCTTTATCGCTCGGTTAGCGCGGAAGTGACATCCCCCTCGAGTACTACCCAAAAATTAGTAGCTATTAATCGAATCTCTAAATTTCAAGTATATCTGTAGCAACTTGACAAAAATATCTGCAGAATTGCATTTCCGAAATGACGACACCTTGAAAATCCACCCCGCTCTTTTGACATTTCAAATTTCAAAACAATCGCAGCAACCCATTTTGTGTGCGCGTTTTGTGTGGTGTTTGGTGGTTTGGGCGGTTTGGGCCAACGTCGGCCAACGGAATCGAGTTGACCGAGCAGGAAGCGGAGCTTTGCGACCGGCGGATTCGCCTCTGGGAACTCGACTCGCAGAAACGACCTTATCGGGGCACAGACCAAGCAGCCAAGAAGTTTTTTCCGCCGATTTGTGAGGCATGTTCGGGTTCAGCTTTGCCGACCCGTAGGAACACAAATTTGCCAAAGACATCGTGAAGCTCAAGATCATGTCGAAGCCCCAAGAGAAGACCAAAACCGAACTGGTCACGTCGACGGTGGAGCGAACCCTTTTCTATCCCGACCACCAGACGGTGCTCGATTTCGACTTCACTGCTGCGTGTTTCGCAAAAGTTCCGTGACGCCGTGACTTGCTGTACACGGAACGGGACATCGAGCTAAAGAAGCTGCGCAAAATCCGCGACAAAATTGCGCCCAAACTGGTGCCGGACCCGGCCTTGGTGCACATGTTTGCACAGATCTCGCCGGCCGTAGACGTCCTTTTCAATCTTCTTCTAAGACACTAGTCATCTATCCACCTATCAGTTTCATTTCTTTCTTCTAATTTGTGAGTTTAATTTCACCGAAAACTACCGATAAAGCCCGTAAATTAAACAATGCAAGGTGATTAAAACAATTTGGGTAAATTAACAATCAGTCCCAATACTGAGCAAAGAACATGTCGGCTAAGAAAAGTAAAAATTAAGAATAGTTCTATTTCGGTAACAACCGGGTAACGTAGTACGGCCTGTGTTATGGAAGGGCGAAATAATAGTAGTTCCCAATACATACAGAAAAAACCCGAAACACTTGGTTGTAAATCATGTATCGAGAGAATCAAAATTACGTGCCGAAAGCGTATCTAGGCGGTGTGTGATCATTTCTTTTGACCGTCCTGGAGTCATTTGGATGACACACAGGGATGATTTGTCTGTGTACACTTACTGAGGTTGCGACTCCAGCCCTCTGTCACGACGGCCATGTTTATGAAACCTAAATGTTCGACGCGAACATGAAGACAACAAAGAAGATGAAGAACGCATTTGCTGTCAAAATTTGAAAATAAACAACCCGCGTGGTAAAAAAAGGCATAATTGCATAATGTTGAAATGATTTCCATGAAAAAATAACGACACGGGACGGATTTCCAAACACAAGTTCCCAAAGGAACCTATCCGCCAGAGACTATGGATAAATGCCCCGCGAAGTGGCGATGAAGACGGTTTTGCAAATTCAAAGTTCAGATTTGTTCGGACCACTTCGCGATGAGCTTCTTGTGAGTCCACAAAAGGTCGGATTCTACACAAGCACGCGATTCCTTCGATGCCCTGTGCGAGTCGATAGCGGGAGTGGGCCAGTCCTCGGAGAAGGTTATCGAGAAGCTCAGAAAGACCAGCTCCGCCACAATCACCGGAATCACGGATGATTCTGCACTTGGTCGGTTACTCTCTGCCGGAGCCGACTCGGTCCTAACCAGGTCCCAGTACCGAAAAGGACCTAATAAAAATAATTTTGTGAAAAAATATACTCTCTGTCGGAGATTGGAGCGACTTGTTCGGAAGGATCAACAGCGGGACTTGGCCAGTCCCCGTTCCAGTACTACCCGGCAAATCTTACCGGTCAATCCGAAGCAACAGTTCTCATCTTTTTTCGTAACAGATTTGCACACACAAAAAGTGATGTTTCTTGAAGATTTGGTGTAAACAAACAGGCAACGCCAATACTGCTACACTCACAGATCCCACGTAGTAGTATTAGTGAAGAGCCCACGATAAACAACGTGGGCTCTTCACTAATACTACTACGTGGGCTCTTCGAGGTTTTGGTGACTGTCAAACGTTCTAGCCATTTACAGTGGTGCCAGAGGGTTGTGCGACTCAGTACTTGTACACAGCCAAATTAGAAGGTTAAAAGACCTGCCCTGTTTGAAAAATGTCGCACGTCGTACGCGTTGTCGCACGATTTTGATTTTACCGTTTCGATATCGATTGGTCGAAAGGACGACAAACGTACGACAAACACTCGACATGCCCGACATTGTTTTTTCCATCGATTTACCTTCAATTCGACGTCGATTATCAGTTTGACAATTCTCTTCAGTTGATCTTGTTCGGACTTGATTACAACCGAGTCGAACCAGTTGTTGCTGGTTTTAGGCTTTTGGAGGATTTTGGACAGTTAATAGGTAAGTTGTTTACTAGGTTCAATTACTTTTTCTGCCGGAAAGTTCCGGCCGGAGTGGGCGAGCGACCGAATCAAAGTGTCTTGTATTCCAGATTTCGGTCTTCGTGGCGGTATAGGAGGAAGAGGAGGAGGAGGAGGACGGGAAATATGGTTTACTCGGCGGGCCATTCCGGAAAACGGGACGAGAAGGAACCCGTTTGCGATCGAGGAAGCGGTTAGTGTTTGGTGTTTTACTTTCCGTGGGAGGTTGCTTCGCATATCTAATGGAACTGGTGAGTCATGTTTTAGAAACGATGGAGGAAGTGTGCTGGGAGTGCGATTGGACGATCGAAATTAAAAATAGGATGATCATCACAATTTCTTAACTTTTCAATCCAGTAATTCCAAACTGAAAAATGAAAAAATCTAAAATACTAAAGCTTAAAAAAACTTCAACGCTGATTTGATTTGATAATTGTAAAATTAAATTATAAAGTTTTTCATTCTTAATTTCAAATTGTAGCATTCCAGAACTTAAGAATGCAAGAAATTGAAAATTCTAAATTTATTTAATTTCTTGATATTGTGCAAATTGTTAATATTCTTGAATTCTAGAATTTATTAATTTAAAATTCTCAAAGTCTTCAAACATTTAAAAAAAAATTAAATTCTTAAATGTGAAAATTTTGAAATTGACGAACATTTAAATACTAAAATTTCCTGATTCTTAAATACTAAAATTCTTCAATTCATAAATACTAAAAATCTAACATTATAAAGTTCTTAAATTCCCAAAACGTAAGTCGCGCGAGTTGGAATTTTGAATTCAAAAATTCCAAAAATTATAAGTTCTAAAATTCCAAAATTGTAAATTCAAAAAATGCTAAAATTCAAATAATTTATATTTTTAATAAAAAAATCGAAAATTTGTATTTGTTTTAAGTTTCTTAAAATTCTAAACATCAATCCGGCGGAGGTCCAAGATCGTCGCCAAGGTGTCACATCCGGGTTTTGATCAGCTCGTCGAGGAGCAAAAGTCCAACACGACAAAGATGCTGCCACGGCCGCCTCAGAAGAACACCAACATCCAAGCCGGAAGCTGCGGTCAAGGCAAATCCCGAAGAAAGCCAAGTTTGAGAAGAATCAACAAAACGCAAGTGAAATTAGGTGAACAAGTGAATATTTTTGTAAATTTTTGACAGCTTGAATAAAAAAAATCAATAAAAACAAAACAAACAGTTTTTCAACTGCAACATAACCTAAAAATCCGAAATGACAGCACACGACAATAGCACGACATTCTAAACAACAAAACCGTGCGATGTCGGTCGAATGTCGTACGACAATGTCGTACAATTTCGATCATCGATCGCACGACAAATACGACATTTTGGTGCAAAAACGTATGACATTCGCGCGAAAGTCGCACGACATTGTCGTGCGACGTCATACGATTGCACGGACGACAAACGACGGACTTTTCAGTCAGGGTGATCACACACGTACGCTTTCTCATATGGACCTTTCGCTGACTTAGTTTCCGTTCTTTTCAATCTTCTTCTAAGACACTAGTCATCTATCCACCTATCAGTTTCATTTCTTTCTTCTAATTTGTGAATTTAATTTTACCCGAAAACTACCGATATAACCCGTAAATTAAACAATGCAAGGTGATTAAAACAATTTGGGTAAATTAACAATCAGTCCCAATACTGAGCATACTTCAATTTTCGACCAAATTTTCATTTGAAAACCGCCTGATCAGGTGAAAACACACTCCGAGTCCCCTTAAAAAATGGATAAATTCAAATTTGGTATGGAACTGGTTCAGTTTCAACACATCCCCTTTCAAATGCGCCCAAGAGAGCTTAAATCCATAATGTGGGCTCTGAGAAACCCCCTACCACAAAATTGAGCACTTTTCTACCACACACGGACGTCACGCGTGCTCTACAGTAAATTAAGCGCCAAAATTCGGATATTGGAGATGGACCAATTCTGTCATTGTCAAACGATCGGGCGTCGAAAATCGATCATCCATGATTTTTTTGCAGATTTCTCGAATGAATATTTCTCGAGAAATGATTTGGGAACGAAACTTGATTTGGCGTCGGAGCCAAAAGCAAACACTATACCTTTCTTTAGTAAGAAAGGCAAAAATTGTGGAGATAGCGTTGAATTTCCAAAATGTCACAATAATTTTCCAAATCACGAAAAATCCTAAGTCTCTATATTCCATTTTTTTTAATTAAAAATAAAAGTTTATGAAAATATTCCTAAAATTGCATAAGTCCAAAAATCCACAGTAAAATTTCAAAAAGCCTGGTAATGTTTCTTATCAAAATAATTTTTCAAAATGCTGAGAGCAAAAATTGCGCAAAGTCCTGAAAATCAAATAAATTCTACCAAAAATCTTGTCGTGATACGGATCCCGTAAATTTTCTAAGTTCCGGAACGATTTTTGTAGGGGGTATATCAATAATTATTAAAAACCAACTTTCGAATTTCAAAATTTCAATGAAGACGCTTTGTTAGGGATATCATTTTAGGAACAAACTGATGTTTTTGTAAAAATCGGACGAAAATTTCCTGTAATTTCGACGATTTTTCCGAAATTTTGGTTCAAAGCAAAAATAAACATCTAAATAATTTATCATGTTTCCAAACTCCTAAAAAATTTCTAAGTCCCAATTTTTTTCAGTTTACTGTTCTCGAAAAATTTTCAAGTGTTGAATATATTTTACTGGCCGAAAGCCAAAACTTTGCTAAGTCCAAAAAATCAAATAAATTCTACCAAAAATCTTGTCGTGATACGGATCCCGTAAATTTTCTAAGTGCCGGAACGATTTTTGTAGGGGGTATATCAATAATTATTAAAAACCGACTTTCGAATTTCAAAATTTCAATGAAGACATTTTGTTAGGGAGATTATTTTAGGAACAAACAGATGTTTTTGTAAAAATCGGACAAAAATTTCCTGTAATTTCGTCGATTTTTCCGAAATTTTGGTTCAAAGCAAAAATAAACATTAAAATAATTTATCATGTTTCCAAACTCCCGAAAATTTTCTAAGTCCCAAAAAAATGCTTTTTCTTTAAAAAGTAAAGAATTAAAAAATATACGCAAAAATTTCAAAGTCCAGCATAAATAAAATCAAACTAAAATATCAGCTCATGAAAATTATTCTAAATGTCGGAAATTGATAATTCTGTCAGTGACTGCTAATTTTTCTAAGTCCAGCATAAATTTGAAATAAAGTCAAAATAATCATTTCATGATGTTCGGGTAAAATTTTGGAAATTTTTTTGCAAAGTCCGAAATTTTTGTTAAGTCCAAAAAAACTACCACTAACAGCTCAATATCAACTGTAGATAATGCAGTATGATCTTGGAATATACTTACCATGATACGCAGTCGGTTTCAAAAGTCGTCATAACTCGAGGAGTTTACAGCAAGATGCGAATAAACAAGCCAAGATAGTTCGAAGTTATATCCACTAACTCACTTTCCGCCCGGGAAACATAACTCAAACTGTTATTATTATCTTATTCCACATTTCCAATTGAATATTGATCCTTGCACTGTAACTTGGATTTGGCCCGCACTTTTCTCTCGCACTTTTGACAACAAAATTTCCAAAAACTAGGCAACTAGCAGTTGTTTATTTACTTTTCCAGTCGCAGTTTTCACCAAACTGGACATTCGCACTTTGAAATTGCTATTGACAGGTGAGCAACATCGTCTCGCTTTGATCATTTTTTGAGAAAATTAGAATTTCCCAAGCCAGTTTGACAAGTCGCAACACAGGGCCAGGACGACTTGGACGGCAGGAACAGTGTTGTTGATTACAGCAGAGCGGTGGCGCGACTGTGTCGGTGGATTGGGAGCCATCCATGTCGCTTTTGAACGAGCGTCCCGGGTCAGCCTGATTGCCGCTGAAGCCGCTAGAGTGATCCGTTGTAGATATTGTAGATCGTTGGCTGCAACTTGGGAGGACATCAGGGCGAGCAAGTAAATCAAAACGAGTTCTCAGTTTGGATGACTCCGTTTCCGCGACCGGACACAGGGCCGGGAAGGCTTGGATGGCAGGTACAATTGGCAGGAACACCGCAGAGCGATGGCGTGACTGTGCCGGTTGATCGGGGGTCATCCCTAATTCTGTATAACGTGCGTCCCGGGTCAGCAGTAACAGCAGCAGGATGGTTTCGAGACGATGATGGTAGAACGGCAGCGGTCAAGTGATGAGGTTCAGTGATGAGTTTGCGACAGCGAGGTGGACACACTAATCTAGCCGACGCCTTGAGAACCCCCTTGGAGTTACTAGGGGGTCAATTGTTCATGTCAAAACGAGGCCCTCTGGCGGAAGACCAGGCCCTCTGGCCAGTTACTCGGGTCCAAAGATAACTCGCGGTAATCCCGACTGACTCCGACCTTGAACGTGATTGATGTCAGTGTAGAAATGTCGACGCCCTTCTTCATCAGCATCTTAACCGCGATGGGGTCGTCGTCATCAACGGACAGGCACTCCTTCACCATCAGGCGGATATCGTCTTCCGTGACGCTCGGCGGGAAACTCGATAACCAGATATACCACAAATCATCCTGTTCTGCGCTGCTGGCGAGGACAGGAACTGTGGTCATTGCCTTCGTACCGCGTGAGGCGGAGGGGATGCTGACTTTGGTGGGCGTTTCGCTATCCCTAGGACGCTTGCTGGGCCAGGTGGTCGTAGACGCCGAATTTTCAGCAACCTTTTCGGTGAATGCGATGACCGTGGAAGTCAATTTGGTGATTTCATTCTGCATCGTCTTCACAGCATCAGCAATCTCCGAATTGCCCTCATCATGTCCCTTGGCAATGAGACGGAAGTGACCGTTCAGGAATAACTTCGCGCAGTCATCGCACATCCAAAACGCATTATTAGGACGTTGTCCCAGAGCGTCTTTCAACGGGATATCCACCTAGGCGCAAATCATGTGGAAGCTGCCCCCGCAAAATCCTTGGCATATGATGCGCTCAGAGTCCCAGACCTTTTTCTGGCACTGTTTGCAGCCCATTTTGAGTAACCCCACTCAAAGTGACTTCAAGTTGGGTAGCGTACAAGACCTTAAATTGGGTGGTCCGTTTGCAGTGTGTTGCTGGATTTAAACAAGTGATGACGTCCACCCAAGTAACCAAACAGCACTAAAACAAGTCAGTGAGTTACAGCTAAGAAGTTTTGACATCTGCACTAAAAGCGCTTTTACAGCTGATTTGCAGTCGGTTTTGGACTTTATATTTCTGATTTCCAGCTGACCTCTACTGTTGTTGATCCAACCCTGCACAAAACGTCAAAAAATTGGGAGAAGCAAAAATGTTGCTCTCTCTCCCTCATTTTCGTCCCCTCCTTCCATTCTATTTTAAGATTTGTTTACTATTCTATGTTACCGACGCTGCTGACCAAGTGTTGAAGAGCCGATTTTTTTTTATTGAAAGTGAGATGTCGGAGATGTAATGCCAGGAGCTAGATGTTGCCGCCGATGAGTGGAGATTTCTGAGCCTAAGCCCACACGCCCAATTTGAAGATGGCTTATCTCAGAAGTTGGAACACCTACAGATGGTAGTATCTTGCGTAAAAGCTATTTTTATTCACTCAGACAGACACTGTAGGCGAAAGATTCCTCCAATCCGGCCAAGGATCGTAAAAAAACTCTAATAAATTTTGATTCCCCCTGGTAATCCTGAAGCAAGCGATTGTCGTTTACGATTGGCACCGGAAAGGCCCGGGTAAGCCAACGTAATAATGCATCCTGTAGAAGAGATTCTTCCAAAAACATGAATTGCAACTGAAAAGCATGAAATTACGATAAATCTCGCACACCGACTGACAGCCGATTTTTATTTTTCTCCGCTGGTTTGTTTTGGTCGTACTGGCAGAAACTAGGGATGAATGCTAATAAACAGCCAATTTATGATTTTTCTTAGTGCTGGATGGTTACTTGGGCAGCTCGCTGTATTGCTCACAGTGCTTGTGTGGGGGCTCCTGCCCGGTTGCACAGTTAGAGGTTGGTGTTGCCGTGCGGTGGAATCAGGAAACCGATGGGATTGTTGTCGTGGTCAATACTCCGAAACCGACTATCACTTCACGAGTACTCCACCCAAGTAGCAAGAAAAACATCGCTCTTTATTTTTTTGTTGAACAATTGCTGCATAAGTGTTTTTATTCGTTAATTATTGAACAAGTGTCAAAAAATTTGGTCAATTGTTCACATTTTGATCAAAAAACCATTGTTCAACATAGCTGCGTAACACAAATGCCAAATCTAGCAACGGATTACGAATAGTTCATTTTGAAGTTTATTCTGACCTCAATGAAACATGCTTGTAGAACTTGTAACAATCAATTTGAATTTCAAAATACGTTTTCGTTTGCGCCTCCCCTCAACAGCCGCAGCGCTATAGTGGCGGACGATAAATGCAAATGAGTGACTTTGAATCCTTATTAACTGAAAGTGAGTGATTTGAAATCCACTCAAAGTGCCGCGTACAGATCTCATTTAATTTTCTTGTTCGTATGACCACAGCATCCAGCGAGTTGGGAGTAAGATTTGCTATTTTCCCAACGCTTTTGTCTATTAAAAGAGCCCAGCGTAAGCTGCTTGAGCTAGAATGAGTAGAAGATATAGCTTTGCACACGAGGGACAGGGAGACGATGCATCTCGCTGGTGTTCGTAGCATACGATTAATACTATAATCGGACGATTTGATTATCGGCTCGGTTATGGGACAATTGGGAAGGTCGTGTCATTTCTGTGCGATTCGTTGGTGACTTCAGAAGTTCAAACCGTTCTTTAAACCCACGCGAGTTAGTGCACAGTTGAAATTAGTAGCGCCCAGGAGACAAATCGAGTGGTTAAACGTGAGTTAGAAACAATTTACATTGTATAACAACTAGTTTAGAAGAAATTCTCCCAAAATCAGGTCAACAAATTGATCTTCGATCAAGCCCTCGATTTGGCGCGACGTTTGGTCAGATTAGTGCTCAGGTAAGAATCAATTGTGCCAGAAATGTAGCTAGAACTAACTCCGTGGTCGTTGAACAGCGTCTTTCCCACTGTTCAACGTGGGTCTTGATCTGGGGCCGAAAGCCAGCCTCGAATTCGTGACACGTGGTCGTTGTGCGGTACCGATACATCTCCGCCACCCACGTTCGAGCATCCGCCCACGCGTGAGCGTCGGAAAATCCTGTGAGCAACCGAACCTTGCACTCGCGGAACCCACTTGCGCCTGGTTGCAGTCCCGGATTTCGTCGAAAATCATCGCCAAACCTCGAGTCGACGAAACACGTGCTTGGACCCCTCGGTGGAGCGCCATCTTGGAAGTGGAGTCGTCCCAAGGGCGGCTGGCAGCGGCGAACGACGGGTGTGTGTCTCGGCTAACGGCGGCTTGCGACGTGGAAAACCGACGCCGGAGCCAGAGTGACGACGTCGTTACGCGTGTTTGGGACACGTGCGAGAAGAAGATCAACTGGAGAGGACCGAAGCCAGAGGGCGCGTTAAAGTGATACACGTGACGGGGACCTGTGGGCCGTGCGATCAACCGATCTGCACGCTGTTAAACCGCCGTGCGGCAACGGGGATTGGTTGTGGAATCCAAACCAGTGTTTTCGGCCAGTCGGTGTGTCTGCGGACACGGGAGAAGCGCCATCTACCGTTGGCTGCTGCCGAACGAGCGAACCGTCGCGCGCGACCCGGGCTGGTGCACGTGGACGACGAACTGGCGTGCTGCTGACGCCTACCGAGCGCGTCACGTCGAGCAACGTGTCTCGGGACACGTGGGAAAGAGAACGAAACCGGCCTCGCTGCGGCGACGCCGAGCCTCCCGATCTGCACGTGTAGACGCACGTGATCATCCCGCTGAACCTGAGCAAGCTTCGCGACCCGTGCTGGTCGTGGCGTTCCTGGAGGTGCCTCGGACGCACCGGAAGTAGCTGTAAATAAGGTCAGACCCAAAATTGTTAGAATTAAGAGCTCAAGACAAGTTAGAGTTGACGTCAACCCCCAAGCTGTCCAGAAACAGAATTAGGCCAACCGACAGCAATAAACGCTATGTTCTGATGGAGTAATTGGCGGGTTGTATTGACGTGGCTTGGCTGACTTGGTTGTCCCTTGTTTTTAAATAAGCACGCCCAGTGGTTCCGACATCTTTAGGTCCCGCTCATTCTTTGGTTTTTGCATTAAATTTGGTGTTGTGGTCAGACGTTTCCGGAAGTTAAAGTGTACGATCTGTTTGTTTTCTATAAACCCGCCCAGAGAGTCTCGCCGGGGATTCAATCTTGCTCCAACAGTCTCCACAATTGTTGGAGTGGCGCCGCACTTAGTGCAGAAGCTGTTGGGTGTTTCGGAGGGAGCAAAAGGAATCGTTACATTTTGGCGCCCAACGTGGGGCCCGACAATAGAAAACAATAGTTATTCTTGAAATTGAATTGCCACTTAAGTTGGACTAATTCGGAAATAGTAGTACATTTGGTATTCGGATTACAACTTTGGTGAACCTTTCTTAAGTTATCATTTATCAACCATACAACTTGATATCATCTTCACTTATCACTTTATTTATCATTATTTAGAACTTTAGTCAAATAGTAAACTCAGTCAATCCATATCCAAACTTCAGTTCCATTCGGGCGTGTTGCAGTTTGAATTTATTTCGGTCGTGATTAGTTATTATTTTATCATTACAAAAAGCAGTTGCAAAAGGACGATTCGTAACTTAACTATGGATACGGTTTACATAAGTGACCCTAGCGGCCTCAAAGATGAGGAAATGGAATATGAATTCTGCCTTCGGGCCACACCTGTTCGAGGGGGAGTTCAAGAGCGTCAGCGGAGTTTGGGTGTGTTGCTGCGCCAACCCGAAGACCCGGACAGAGTGCAGTTCTCAGCATACTCTCTCGCTGAAGATTTAATCAACATTCCAAGGCAGCTGAAGGAAATCGAACGCAGTCTGGAAGCAGGACTCGGTGATGATGGCTATTCGAGGCTGGTGCATTACCACAAGAGACTTCGGCGTTACGTACCGGAAACGGATGAATTATTCCAGCAGCGAAAGATATTGTTGGACGGCATAGAACGACTCTCAAGGAAATATTACCAAATCGATCTGGCACATGTCGGCCGCCAAGTTCCCCTCAGTCGAGTCAATACGCTACAATCAAACTGGGCCCCTGTGAACCCGGTACAGTCTGGTCAAGATTTAGTTGATATGACGGTTGATTCTGGGGAAGGAGCTGTTGGAGGCATTCTGGAAGATCGCCCGGCTCGTGCGGCCAACGCTCCACCCGTGAACACTGCAATGGTTCAAGAGACGCTTCAGCCACGGTACACGGGGACCAAACCGAAAGCTTCTCGCGATCTGTTAGCTACTCCAGTCCCTGCCCCTCGGCAAGGGTCAGTCGAGTTACAATCAGTGGTTGTACGGATTTTCACCAGCTGACGCGGGCCCAAATGAGTCCATCAGACCGTTGGGGTCGAACGCACCGGGATGGAGGCAACCAGCAACAACGGACAGGAATAACTCGACCCTTACACTACCGGAGGATCAACCGCGCAGGACACAGCCTCAAAGCAACTACGTGCGAGGCTTGTTTGGACACACGTCCGGGAGTGTTCCTCCACCTACGCACCAACCGCAATCTCAGGTGAATATGGGTCGCTCCGCAGCTACATCTTCGCCCTCCGACCCTCCGCAATGAACCTATCGAGGAAACCGATTTGAATGAGTACATTCACGTGTCGGATGTGAAAGATTACCTTCGCGCTTGCCTTGAACAGCTGATGAAGCAGGAACTTAACGGAGAACCAGTCCCAACTGAAGCTGTTGATAACATAGCCGAACAAGTTGCAAATGTCAACCTTCGGAATGATTCGGAGATGCTTCAGATCTCTCAGGGTCTTGGACGGGGACCTGCTAATCACGTTCCGGATTCTTTTCGTCGAACATTTCCAAAGCAACCAGGACCTCAGGTGTTAGGAGCTGAAAAAGGATGGGAGGATCAAAGTGAGTTTCGACCGGAACCGTTAAATCGAGGACAGGATTTTCAGTTTCGTGCAGCACGTGCGGATACCAGACCGCCGGAAGTGGACCATTCGCACAACCATCAAGAGGAGAGGCGCGTCGGTTGGACACCCTTCGGAACTGGTCAATCGATTTGGAATCGATATGAACCCAGATCGGCCGCAAGTTTACCGATTCGTGCTCGGGACAATTCTCGAAGCGCTCCGCGACCATCGGCGAATGATCAGGTACATTCACGGCGAAATCATCATTCCGCTTGGGCAAATGACCAGCCAGAATACCCTCGATGTTTACCCCATCAACAATGCAATATCATCGAGAAGTGGCCGAAGTTTTCGGGAGATTCGAACCCGATTCCGGTGTCTGATTATTTGCGTCAAATATACATGCTGTCTGAGTCGTACGCCATATCGAAACAAGACCTACGGATGCACGCGCACATCCTGTTCAAGGACTCAGCGTACACGTGGTACACGACGTACCATGATCGCTTCGATTGTTGGAATACTTTGGAGCACTACTTGAGACTGAGATATGACAACCCCAATCAGGACAGCATTATAAAGTTCGAATTGCACAACCGTAAGCAGCGTCCGAATGAGAAGTTTAGCGCGTTCTTGACTGACCTGGAATTTTTGGCTCAACGATTGACATACCGCGTGCCGGAGAAAGAAATCTTCGAGCTGGCGAAGGCGAATATGAAGTTGAGTTATCAACGCCGTCTCGTCTTGGTCACAATTGAGTCACTGGATCACCTGTCTAATCTATGCTCTAGAATGGACGCGCTGGAGGCCAGTCTCAACAAATCGACCGTACATCAGATTGACTTGGAGGAAGGTTGTCTGGAGGACGAGCACGACCCTGAGCTCGTGTACGCACTTCAGGGACGTCAGGGAAAGTTTGTCCGATCGAAGAAGGAGAACCAGCCAGGATCGGCGGAGCAGCGCATGGAATCCGTGATGTGTTGGAATTGTCGTGGAACAGGTCACATGTGGCGGGAATGTGATAAAAGGAAAGCAGTCTTTTGTCACATTTGTGGTTATGATGGGACAACCGCTGCGCGTTGCCCAAGTCGTCACCAACTTCGAGCTGCGGAAGAGGATGAAGATCAAAAAAACGAATAGAAGAGGAACGCTTCGGGAATCGAGCTTCCTCATGCCACCCCGCGCAGATTCCGACATCAACATACTCTTATTTTGATCGAATTCATCAGATCGAAACCACTGTGCATCGCTGCCCACACATCAAGGTACGGGTTCTTTCAGAAGAAGTAGAAGGTCTTGCCGATACGGGTGCCAGCTTATCGATAATTAGTGCTGTTGACCTGATTAACAAACTCGGTTTGCTGATTCATCCTGCGAATTTGCGCATCTCAACTGCTGATGGAACATCGTACAGCTGTCTCGGCTACGTAAACCTGCCGATCTCCTTTAAAGACACCACTCACGTGTTGAAAACTATCGTTGTTCCGGAAGTGAAGAAGGATCTGATCCTGGGCATCGATTTTTGAACAAATTTGGATTTCAATTGCTGGCACCAAACACCGGAGATCCTGTAACGGAAGGTTGTGTTAATAGTCTTGATTTTGCTTTGGTAGAGGATTACTTTGGCGATGAGGAGGAGAAAATTTGCTTTCAACTCCAACCTACATCCGAACAAATCGAAGTCTCGGAGGAGAAGATAGAAATCGACGAAAGTTTGGAGATTCCCACGGTTGAAATTCCGGAAAACATTTTGATTCAGCCCAGCGACATTGAAACGGAGCACCAGCTAACGGACGAGGAACGGACTAAATTGTTCGAGGCTGTGCTTCAGCTTCCAGCGACTAAGGATGGGTCGTTAGGAAGGACCCACGTACTAAAACATGCTATAGAACTATTTCCGGATACCAAACCGAGGAGGATGGCGTCTTATCGGTGGTCCCCTGTGGTCGAGGAGGTCATTGATGCTGAGGTGGATCGGATGATGCGGTTAGGGGTCATCGAAGAGTGCCCCGGGGTCGTCGACTTTTTGAACCCACTTCTCCCGATCAAAAAGGCAAACGGAAAGTGGAGGATCTGCCTCGACAGTCGCAGATTGAACCAATGCACTCGCAAAGATGACTTTCCGTTCCCCAATATGATGGGAATTCTTCAACGAATTCAAAAATCAAAGTACTTCTCCGTCATTGACTTATCCGAATCCTACTACCAGGTCCCGCTGGAGCCGGAAGCCAAAGATAAGACCGCGTTCAGAACGAATAAAGGTCTGTTCCGCTTTGTGGTGATGCCGTTCGGTCTAATTAATGCACCTGCGACGATGACCAGGTTGATGGTGAAAGTATTGGGTCACGATCTCGAGCCGAGAGTTTACGTCTATTTAGATGACATCATCATTTTGTCTAACTCGTTCGAAGAACATCTGGAGCTGATTCGGGAAGTAGCCAGAAGATTGCAGCGTTCCGGTTTGACCATCAATGTGGCGAAAAGTCATTTTTGCCGTACGAAGATTCGATACCTTGGCTATGTCTTATCAGAGGACGGCTTGTCGATGGACGTGAGTAAAATTCAGCCGATTTTGGATTATCCTACTCCGAAAACGGTAAAAGATATCCGCCGGCTCTTGGGATTGGCTGGATTTTACCAGAAATTTATAAGAAATTACTCAGAAATAACCACGCCCATCACCAACTTGCTGAAGAAAGATCGTAATAAGTTCACGTGGAGTGAGGAAGCTGAGATCGCGCTAGGAAAACTCAAAAGTGCACTCGTTAGTGCTCCGATTCTCGCCAATCCCGACTTCCGGCTGCCATTCATCATCGAGACCGATAGTTCGGATTTGGCAATCGGTGCGGTTTTGGTGCAACTACAGGGCGATGAACGTAAGACGATCGCGTACTTTTCAAAAAAGCTCTCCAGTACGCAGCGTCGGTACAGCGCCACCGAGCGGGAGTGCCTGGCGGTACTCCTGGGTATTGAGCATTTCAAACACTTTGTTGAGGGATCGCAGTTTGTAGTTCAAACCGACGCGATGAGTTTGACATTCCTCCAAAGCATGTCTATCGAATCTAAATCTCCCCGCATCGCCAGGTGGGCACTTAAATTGGCAAAGTACGACATCTTACTCCAATACAAAAAGGGGTCGGAGAATATTCCAGCAGATGCTCTTTCGAGATCCATTTACACCATTGACAGCAAACTCTCGGATCCGTATGTCGTTCAACTGAAAGAAAGGATTGAACAAGAACCAGAACGTTACTCAGACTTCACAGTGCGGGACGGAAAGGTGTACAAATACGTAACGAACGCGACGGAAATGGAAGATCCAGCTTTCAGATGGAAGTATGTCGTACCCATGATCGAACGAAAACCGGTCATTAAGGAGATTCACGAAGAGGCACATCTGGGATTTGTCAAAGTCCTGGCCAAGGTACGAGAGCGATTTTACTGGCCGAGGATGGCCTCCGACATCAAACGCTTTTGTTCCAGTTGCGAGGTGTGTAAAGAATCCAAAATCCCGAATAGTAACGTACGACCTGTCTGTGGTCAACCGAAGGCCTGTACTCGTCCCTGGGAGATGATATCCATGGACTTTCTTGGTCCTTATCCGAGGTCCAAGAAAGGAAATGTCTGGCTACTTGTGGTGTGTGATTATTTTTCCAAATTCGTTATGGTTCAATGTTTACGCGCTGCCACTGCAAGTTCGGTTTGCCAATTCGTCGAAAATATCATCTTCAGCGTGTTCGGGGCGCCGTCAGTGTGCATCACGGATAACGCCAAAGTTTTCCATGCGGATCTCTTTCAAAAATTACTTCAAAAATACGAAGTGACCCACTGGAATCTTGCCGTATATCATCCCGCCCCAAACCCGACGGAACGGGTAAACCGGGTAATCGTGACGGCGATACGATGCTGTCTAAACCGCCAGATGGACCACCGGAAATGGGATGAATCAGTTCACCAAATTGCCAAAGCAATTCGTGCAAGTGTCCACGACAGTACGGGTTTCACACCGTTCTTCATCAATTTTGGACGGACGATGGTCAGTTCGGGTGCCGAATATGAAATGTTACGTGAATCGGAAGATCAGGGGCCAGTACAACGTTCGGAAGAGATGAAACAGCTGTTCGCCCTGGTACAGAAGAACCTGCTGAAGGCCTATCAACGATATTCAACCCCGTACAATCTGCGCGCCAATCAAAAGCACACGTTCAAGAAAGGAGAAGAAGTTTTTAAAAAGAACGTTCATCTGTCTGATAAAGATCGTAGTTTTGTAGGAAAATTTGGCAACAAGTTCCGGCGGGTGAGAATTCGAGATAAACTTGGAACGAACTGTTATGTCTTGGAAGAACTGAATGGTACCAGAATTCCCGGAAGTTACCACGGTTCGTTCCTAAAACGGGTTTAGGTACTACAGCTATGTAGAGTGTAATTTCCGGATTATACTCTAACTAATTGGTGAAACTCCAACAAAAACATCTTCTGATAAAGAACGAACTCCGGGCGTTTGAGACGTCACATTGTTGTTTCCTCACGTCATGGGTGGATCCATTCATCCATTCACAAGAACGAAGACATGTAGAGTGATTAATTCGCTCGGAAAAATCAAAAATCAATCAAAATTTCCGGTTTGAGATGTCACTAGTTGTGTTTCCTCACCATAACATTCACGGTTAAGTTAGAATCGATCCTTAAAATGCATTTTTTGAAATAGCCAGCTAAGACGAGAGGTTGCCCATCAGAGGTAAACAAAACACTTATCACTTCAGTTTCGAAAAATTTACAATAGTTTCCTTTTCCTTCATATCAATTTTTCAGTACATAGCTTACCAAACCTTTTTTCTTTGTTTAATTTAGAGTTCATCCATCAATTTTGGCCATAAAAATTAAAATATAGCTCAAATCATGCAGACAACGAAAACTAAATTCCCATTTTGTATCTTTTTCCTTTAGTTTTTGACAGTTCTTACGACGGCAGCCTTTCTGACGTTTAGTAGGGTTGTGCTTGTGCCTCAGAGATGCGATGTTTTTTTTTATTGCTGCATGGGCTAGAATTTGGCGTGAAAGATTGTATGCAAGTTTAGATTACTGAATGCGAATTTATTAGTTTTAGTTTGAGATAAATTTATTCAGTTGTTACTGAAGTTAATTGGTTTAGAAGAAATAAATCTTTTCAGATTACTATCTGAAGTCACTTGGACATTAAGCTAAGAAAAAAATAAAATAATTCAGACTTTTCTGAAGTTATTCGGTAATTCAAGTTAAGTTAGATTTGTAGGTGTGGTTGAATTTATTATGAGTTGGACTGAAGTGAAAGTTTGGAAAACAAATGGAATGAGTTATGAATTGCGCAGTTTTCTTTTAAGATATTTCTCAAAAATAAAATTGAATTTAATCTGTTATGTAAAGAAAAAAAGTATTTGGTTAACAATTAAATCAACCAATGTACTGAACTCGTTTTCAACATTAAATACATTTTAAAATACAGCCTTTAGTTTGAGGTCTGCTATTCCAGCACTATAAAACATAATAATGATCAAGTAAAAGTGTGTTCCTAGCGTATAAAAATTTTGAAATTTTAAAATTTCAAAATTTTTATAATTTTGCATAGGCGAAATGTAACAATCAATTTGAATTTCAAAATACGTTTTCGTTTGCGCCTCCTCAACAGCCGCAGCGCTATAGTGGCGGACGATAAATGCAAATGAGTGACTTTGAATCCTTATTAACTGAAAGTGAGTGATTTGAAATCCACTCAAAGTGCCGCGTACAGATCTCATTTAATTTTCTTGTTCGTATGACCACAGCATCCAGCGAGTTGGGAGTAAGATTTGCTATTTTCCCAACGCTTTTGTCTATTAAAAGAGCCCAGCGTAAGCTGCTTGAGCTAGAATGAGTAGAAGATATAGCTTTGCACACGAGGGACAGGGGAGACGATGCATCTCGCTGGTGTTCGTAGCATACGATTAATACTATAATCGGACGATTTGATTATCGGCTCGGTTATGGGACAATTGGGAAGGTCGTGTCATTTCTGTGCGATTCGTTGGTGACTTCAGAAGTTCAAACCGTTCTTTAAACCCACGCGAGTTAGTGCACAGTTGAAATTAGTAGCGCCCAGGAGACAAATCGAGTGGTTAAACGTGAGTTAGAAACAATTTACATTGTATAACAACTAGTTTAGAAGAAATTCTCCCAAAATCAGGTCAACAAATTGATCTTCGATCAAGCCCTCGATTTGGCGCGACGTTTGGTCAGATTAGTGCTCAGGTAAGAATCAATTGTGCCAGAAATGTAGCTAGAACTAACTCCGTGGTCGTTGAACAGCGTCTTTCCCACTGTTCAACGTGGGTCTTGATCTGGGGCCGAAAGCCAGCCTCGAATTCGTGACACGTGGTCGTTGTGCGGTACCGATACATCTCCGCCACCCACGTTCGAGCATCCGCCCACGCGTGAGCGTCGGAAAATCCTGTGAGCAACCGAACCTTGCACTCGCGGAACCCACTTGCGCCTGGTTGCAGTCCCGGATTTCGTCGAAAATCATCGCCAAACCTCGAGTCGACGAAACACGTGCTTGGACCCCTCGGTGGAGCGCCATCTTGGAAGTGGAGTCGTCCCAAGGGCGGCTGGCAGCGGCGAACGACGGGTGTGTGTCTCGGCTAACGGCGGCTTGCGACGTGGAAAACCGACGCCGGAGCCAGAGTGACGACGTCGTTACGCGTGTTTGGGACACGTGCGAGAAGAAGATCAACTGGAGAGGACCGAAGCCAGAGGGCGCGTTAAAGTGATACACGTGACGGGGACCTGTGGGCCGTGCGATCAACCGATCTGCACGCTGTTAAACCGCCGTGCGGCAACGGGGATTGGTTGTGGAATCCAAACCAGTGTTTTCGGCCAGTCGGTGTGTCTGCGGACACGGGAGAAGCGCCATCTACCGTTGGCTGCTGCCGAACGAGCGAACCGTCGCGCGCGACCCGGGCTGGTGCACGTGGACGTGCTGCTGACGCCTACCGAGCGCGTCACGTCGAGCAACGTGTCTCGGGACACGTGGGAAAGAGAACGAAACCGGCCTCGCTGCGGCGACGCCGAGCCTCCCGATCTGCACGTGTAGACGCACGTGATCATCCCGCTGAACCTGAGCAAGCTTCGCGACCCGTGCTGGTCGTGGCGTTCCTGGAGGTGCCTCGGACGCACCGGAAGTAGCTGTAAATAAGGTCAGACCCAAAATTGTTAGAATTAAGAGCTCAAGACAAGTTAGAGTTGACGTCAACCCCCAAGCTGTCCAGAAACAGAATTAGGCCAACCGACAGCAATAAACGCTATGTTCTGATGGAGTAATTGGCGGGTTGTATTGACGTGGCTTGGCTGACTTGGTTGTCCCTTGTTTTTTTAAATAAGCACGCCCAGTGGTTCCGACATCTTTTAGGTCCCGCTCATTCTTTGGTTTTTGCATTAAATTTGGTGTTGTGGTCAGACGTTTCCGGAAGTTAAAGTGTACGATCTGTTTGTTTTCTATAAACCCGCCCAGAGAGTCTCGCCGGGGATTCAATCTTGCTCCAACAGTCTCCACAATTGTTGGAGTGGCGCCGCACTTAGTGCAGAAGCTGTTGGGTGTTTCGGAGGGAGCAAAAGGAATCGTTACAAACTCGAAAAGCAAAATGACATTTGCAGACATGATGTTTCATTTCAGTTTGCTAAATGTGATAACATAGTAGATTTGACCGTTGGCTTCGGCTGAGATTTCCCGTAAACAAGTTGTTTTTGTGAAGTTCGCGTTCGTGTTCTAAAAACCGAGCAAGGACTTGTTGACGAAACAAGCAAGGATAGTTCTAAAAATAGAAACAGCTTATGTTCGAAAGAAGTTTTGGCAAACTGTTAATGAACTTGGTAAAACCTAGATGACCGCAGACTTCTTATTGACGTTTAGGCCTGCTCATCCATCATAACCGCTCGTGGAAAGAAGCAGACGCGCGCCCGGACTTGACATTTGGAGTGATCTTGGGTTCGATACTTGCCCTGAGCATTCATCATCAAAAAGGAAAACTGAAAATGCAGCACCGGGAACCAGCAGCAGTAGTAGAATAGAAGTAGCAAGCGATGTTAATTAGCACTCAAACATAATTGAAAAAAAAATCCCCATAGGCATAATTAGGAAATTGAATGTTTTTTTATGGTTGATATTTTTGTATTATCCATCACATAAATGGCGTATCCCTGTGTAAACTAATAAATTACAAAAAAAAAACTAGTAGTTAAAGTATCGTAAAGCAACTTTACTCACAAATAAAGGATTAAATTAAGAAAAAAAACTTTTGAGCGAACACCTTGGACGTATTTTATGAAAAACCTGTTTAACATTCTTGTCTGCCACGATATGTACTTGAACGGTTATAAAAACGTTTGCCTAACTCCCTCCTGAATCTTAAAGGCAGAATGTTGTTAAACGGTTCTAACGACGTTATTCAACCCGGTTCAGAATCTTATAGTCAAGAGTTCTTATGACATGTTCAACAAACGTTCTCTATGCAAGTAGGACGTGCGCTGGTAAAACTTAATTAAACCACGCACATTTCTAACAGGTTAAGAGATGTTCAACAACAGAAAAACGTGCGCTTTTTCCAGCGTTTAAGAGTTCTCAGGGACGTTGGGAAAACATAGTAAATGAGTTCAACAACAAGTTCGGAAATCTTTTGGCGAACAAAGTGTGCTACTTGGGCACAATACCGTGCGGAATTGGTGATTCGCGATCAGATTGAACGAACCGGACTTTGAAAACGACGCGTAAAACAAGGTAATATTACTGTTTAAAGTGTATGTAGAATAAATAATACTGCACAATTGTTTGTTTTGAAAACATAGCAACTTGAACATAGGCTCAAAATCACTTTAAAAATGGTTATAACTCCTCAATAAAGGCACAAAACATTTTGCTGTCTTCTGCGAAGATGTGTAATTTTATGTCATAAACAACTCTTCAGAACATAGTAGGCCGCTAAAATGCTAACAATTTGAGTTATCACCAAAAAACTGCTTTTTTTGATCATTTTTGCAAAAATTGCGTATATCTCGAATAGATTAAGAGCTACAAATTTGGCGCCTTATGCAAACTTCCATGAAATTTTCTCCTCTACAACTTTGCCGAAGACACCAAAGCCCTACAACGTAATCCAACAAAGTTAGTTTTTGGTTGACACCCTGGAAAGTCATCACCCTGTATGTCAAAAACTTCAAAAGATTGCCCTTATCAAGTACAACAACTCTTCCGAAGACACCATTTGGCAAGGGACGTCAAATAAAGAGTTATCAATTTATTCCACATGAGCAATTCTCTGAGATTTCGGTCATTCGATTTTTTTTTTATTTTTTAATCCGGCTGAAACTTTTTTGGTGCCTTCGGCATGCCCAAAGAAGCCATTTTGCATCATTAGTTTGTCCATATAATTTTCCATACAAATTTGGCAGCTGTCCATACAAAAATAATATGTGAAAATTCAAAAATCTGTATCTTTTGAAGGAATTTTTTGATCGATTTGGTGTCTTCGGCAAAGTTGTAGGTATGGATATGGACTACACTGAAAAAAAATGATACACAGTAAAAAAAATTTGGTGATTTTTTTTAATTAACTTGTTGTCACTAAAACTTGATTTGCTAAAAAACACTATTTTTAAATTTTTTATTTTTTATATGTTTTATCACCAACTTTTCAGAAATTTCCAGAATGGGCAAAAATTTTTTGACCGAGTTATGATTTTTTGAATCAATACAGATTTCTTCAAAAATCGAAATAACGTCATGATTCGAATTCCCGGACGCTTCGAAACCCGGACACTTCGTCTTGTTTTATCAATTATTTGGATATAAGTTCGCATTATAAATGTCAAAAATGGGTTATCTGATGAATTCTAACATCAACTTTCATTCAAAGTTTGTTTGAACGCTGTAGTTAATGTCAAAACAATTGAATAAAATAAAATTACCAAAAATGCGAAACATTTCACGTGAAATGTTTCATAGGCGTCCGAAGCACCGGGAAGGCAAAGCAGAAATTTATGTTTATGATTTCCTTAAATTCAAGCAAATTTTTATATAAAATATCGATTGTTTTGATGTTAACAGCTTATTTGAGACCTAAAGAATGCCATTCACAAACATTTCAGTCCAAATTTGTGGGATTCATTAGCAAAAACGAACGTCCGGAATTCGAAGCAAAAGTGTCCGGATTTCGAATCAGCTTTTATCAGTGTCCGGGATTCGAAGCACAACAAGTCATTTTAATTTTCAAATTCTGATGAAAAATTGTTAGAAAATACATATTTTGCATGCATTCTTCTAAAACTGACAGTTGATACTACGTCCTGATGATATTTCTTCATTTCCAACTTATTACATGTTTTTTTGTCAGCTATAACAAAAATGATATGCTACAAAGTGTCCGGATTTCGAATCATGACGTTATTGGTCGCAAAAATTTTTCAACTTCATTTTTTACTGTAAAATCGAATTAGCAATCAAAAAGTACTTTAGTGAATTTTTGATAAAGTGCACCGTTTTCAAGTTATAACCATTTTTAGGTAACTTTTTTAAAAATAGTCTCAGTTTTTCATTTTTTAAAATTAGTGCCCATGTTTGCCCACCTTTGAAAAAATATTTTTGAAAAGCTGAGAAAATTGTCTATATTTTGCTTTACTGAACTTTGTTGATACGACCCATAGTTGCTGAGATATTGCCATGCAAAGGTTAAAAAACAGGAAAATTGATGTTTTCTAAGTCTCACCCAAACAACCCACCATTTCCTAATGTCGATATTTCAGCAACTATAGGTCGGATTTACAATATTAAAACATGAAACATTCGTGAAATTTTCCGATCTTTCCGAAAAAAATATTTTCAAAAATTTTAAATCAAGACTAACATTTCAAACGGGCCAAACATTCAATATTACGCCCATTTGAAATGAAATCGATCAAAAAATTCCTTCAAAAGATACAGATTTTTGAATTTTCACATATCATTTTTGTATGGACAGCTACCAAATTTGTATGGAAAATTATATGGACAAACTAA
Source organism: Culex quinquefasciatus (assembly GCF_015732765.1). Classification (NCBI taxonomy): domain Eukaryota; kingdom Metazoa; phylum Arthropoda; class Insecta; order Diptera; family Culicidae; genus Culex; species Culex quinquefasciatus. The sequence continues at coordinate 94,295,393 of NC_051863.1, read as the reverse complement.
TGATGCAAAATGGCTTCTTTGGGCATACCGAAGGCACCAAAAAAGTTTCAGCCGGATTAAAAAATACAAAAATTAAAATTAAAGAAAAAATACCGATTCCGTAGAGAACTGCTCACATAATTTTGCCATTCCGAACACTGTGCAGTGTACGTATTATTTTAATACCATCATTTTTACCCTGCCTTTCATTCAATGTTTTTTTTATACATGTTTATTTCTTTTAG